>NW_010396913.1:4561-5393 GCF_000710305.1 Buceros rhinoceros silvestris | reverse complement strand
TTTTTTTTTTCAAAGAACAGATTAATGAGGATGGATTAAAAAAAAAAAAACAACCCAAACAAATCAGCCTTCATTAGACTGAAAAGCTGTTTCCAAGCCAGTGAACTCTTGCAAAAAGTCAGAAGCATCCCACAAGGTGCATTAAAAGGATCTCTGCTGCCATGTGCTCATGCATCGCGCTCTGTCTGGTAAGAGCTCCAGTTCTGCACCCACACCGTGCAAAGTGCTGAGAACATCTCAGCTTTGATGGAGCCATCAACAGCCTCAAAACTTCAGAGCTGGGAACCAAGAATCACCAAACTCGTCTCACGGATGGTGTTAACAAGGACGTGCAGATGACAGCACCTTCAGCTGCTGCATCTTCGGTCCTATGATGGGGAGTGCCAAATCGCTACAGGCTGCATCCCACAGTGGGGACACAGGACCCAGGTGTCTACTGAAGTTGTACAGCCAAATTTCAAATTACAGTCCAAAGAAAAACGCCATTCAGCCGGCCCTGCAGTTGTCCTGAGTCTTTAGATGCTGATGGACTGGATTAAGACTCCTTTCACCTTAGTGTAGCTCAGCAACCACTGGTTTTATTCAGATCCTTCTGGGTGTTCTCCGTTCTCTCCCGAGCCATGGGTCAGCCGTTCCCCTCCCGACCTGTAATTTAATGATTCTTACAATGCCTTCATGTTACAGCAATGAGAAAGGGAAACAGAAACAAAACTGTTTCAGATTAACAAGTGATAAGAAGGAATAGACACTTAACCCCTAAGTATCTTGTATTCCCACAGATTTCCTCCCTGTTGCTACTGACCTCGCGGAAGCCTAGGTTCGTACACCTGTC
>NW_010396913.1:1541-4489 GCF_000710305.1 Buceros rhinoceros silvestris | reverse complement strand
ACTGACCTCACGGAAGCCTTGGTTCATCCACCTGCCCCATCACGCAGCATCAGATAAGAAAGTCAGGAAAAGTAGGAAATCCCCTGCTTTACATACATATATATCTGCAGTATATAAATATATACAGTGTATTTATATATGTGTGTGTATATATATATATTTATATATATTTATAAAGTGATTCCTCTCTCACCAGAAGTGCATACTGAGAAACCAGGAATTAAGAGGGGAAAGCTGAAAATTTCCCACATGCTCAAGATCTCAGCAAGTTATTACATAAAGGGTCTCCTTGGGACTGAACATGATCATGAGCCGCTTCTGCTTTGTGAAATGCCTGCCAAGTGGTGGAGTAGCCATGCAAATAACCCCAAACCAAGACAGTTTTAAGGATCGGAGCTCACATGTTTAAGCATTGACGTTACTTTCTCAAATCTGGAGAAATAAAAGTATGACCTACACAAATTTAACAGCTGAAAAAGTGTTTCTGAACTGGTTTATTTGTTGATTTCCACCCCACCAAAACCAGCACATCACCTTGCAGCGTGAATGACTTCTCAACAAATGCAGTATGAGTTTTTAAATAGATTTTTTTAAATCACCCCAGAAAATTAAATCCCTGTGTCTGTTCTTCTGTCTCCATGTGCCTGTCGTGTCCTCACTGGTGCCATTGGTTGCAAACCACAAACTTCAGCTAATAGAACACCTAAGTCTTGATTAGTGTTTCACAGCAGGCAGCGACATGCTCTGATCCCAAAAGCAGTCATGTAGCAGATTTAGCAGCTTGGATCTCAGGAGAAACATCACCCTCCTGACCCTTATCTGCAGGGTCCCGAAGTTCAGGGCAGCTCCTGAGAAAGGGCAATACCTGAGCTCAAACCTCCAGCCCCAGCGTCTCCATGAAAGAATCTGGCTCCTGAGTCTGGCCCCTTAAAACCTTCTTAGTGAGCTTTCCTACATCGAATAAAGCACATTTATTAGGTGAGGGAGCTTGTTTAACAATCAGGTTACATTCACTCACGGTCACCTGGGAGCCATAGGTTACAGCCCTTGATATAATAAATCATTATCAGGATTTTGAACACATTTGAACACATGGGATGCTTTGCCCCATGCTGTGTTTTATACAGAAAGACCTGAGCAGTTTGCATCTGATCTAAACTGCCTTTAGGTTTTTTTAGAATATTTTTAACCACTGTTTCAATGCTTCTATAATCCACAGCTCTCTCTTCATCTGCCTGGGAAACATCAAATTTTGCTTTCTAGCTGGTTGAAGTGCATAGATTTATGAATGAGGACACTTAATACTAGCATGAAGAGAAGAACCAGATATAGAGACTTAAGCACAGAAGTGAGGACACTGAAAAATGAAGGTGATGCTGTGGTGCTTCATTCACAGCAACCCGAACATCACAGATTAGATAAAAACAGATTTATATTTAAAACCAAAGCAAAGCTTAACACTATCAACCTAAGTCATGCTCCAAGGTGAATTTCTCAAAACCACCTAAAAACCTGCACCTTCCAGGAAACTTTGGTCATTTGAAAATATGACCTGCAAACTAGTAAATGTATTCCTCAGAGCAGAGTAAACAGAGTGGTCACTCACTGCGGGGACTTGGCCAAATATCTCTCCATGCCACAGGTTGCTTATTTTGAAATAAGGGTTGTAATGAAGAATGACAGAGAGAGAGGCGGGCATGCTTATTTGCATTCATTACATAAGTAAAGTCAGTTTATCGCAGTTATTTGGGGTTTTTTTGGTTTTATTCTTTCACCTGGACAGCTGGGCATTGTATTGTAAAATGTACTGAATTCCATCATTTTGTTGCCACCTTCTCCAAGATTATCTACACCATCTTCCTGTTTTAAGAAGAAACACATGGCGTCGTCACAGAAAATTCAAAGTCCGTGTTCTTTAAAAAAGTGAACCAAGAGGGTCTGCGAAGGACACAGGCATCCACCAAGATACCCACCTAAATAATATTAACTTACCCGTTGGAAAGTCTAAATACTTGAGAGCAAAGCTGTTGTTGCTGCAACACTGGAATGTGTTGTTAATAGGTATGACAAAGCAGGAATAGCATACCAGCAGTTTTTGTATTTCCACTTCAAACAGCAAATCCGCCTGAATTTACCTAATACTTCAATAATCCAATTATAACACTTTACTAGCAGAAATCATCAGCACATAAGCCTCAGAGTCTGTTAAATTAGGACTGTGTCGGGCTGCTCACCCAAGATGCATTTCAAACTGTGGCGAACAAGTTCCTCCAAGATCGTCGGGCTCAGCTTAACGCCATCGCGTTGGCTAGAAGGAGGAAGCGTAAAAGCACCTCTCCAAACACTGGGCTACCGAGGTAAGAGAAATCACCATGACGAGGGTAATAACCATAGGTGCAGGACTCCGAGCAACACGGTAAAGCTCGCAGTTTTCAGATCAAACTGCAATACAACCAATTCTCAGCTTGCGACTTGGCAGAAATGGTGCATTTTGGTGTCAACCTCCAAAACTGTTGATTTATTGATGAAAGTCCATTTAGACTAAATATTGTGTGTTCTAAACACAAATAGCCGATGTTTTTCAATACTGGAGGATTTAGTGCCCATAAGCGTAATTTCATTTATCTTTTCACAGTCATCTCACTTCTCTTTACTCCCTTACTCCATAAATCTGCGCTCAGCGATTGCGGTTCTTGCATATCAATCTAACGCCTTTTTCTCCCCGCGTGCAGCGTTTATTTAGTGGATCAAGGGAACTATCCTTCAGCCAAAATGGGATATTCTATTCACAGTTAGAACATTAATATGTCAGTAAAGTTACTTTCCTTCAAAGTAGGAGAAAATAAATCTTGAAGGCTTGGATTCATACAGGCCTGTTAATGAGTAACGATGGTGAGATTTTTCAAAAATTACGTGACCTAGTCAATTCCTAAAATTTAGACACGAGT
>NW_010396913.1:0-1345 GCF_000710305.1 Buceros rhinoceros silvestris | reverse complement strand
CAGGAATACTTTATAAGATTCAGGTAACAACTATCTTTCTGGGTGTTGAGCATTCATGAAATGTACCCTGCTGCTTGAGGACGGCCTAGAAATGCACGATGCACTACAAGAAGAGGAAGCCTTGTGTCAAAGTTAGTTCCTAGTCCTAAAAAGCAAAATTAAACCACAGATTAAATATCACCCACTGAGTAAATACTTCCCCAAAGTGGTGCCTCTATGCAGATCTGAGTTTTCACAAAGCATCAGAGGTTCAAGCCAATAACTGAGCTGGGTCCACTTCTAATTTTTTTTTTTTTTTTGAGAAATGTGTGGTTAAATATCAGCTGCAATTAATAGACTGCGTTGAAAGACAGATTATTAGTGTAATTTCTACTGACATTTTGTGTGTGGTATGTTTCTCTTTACTAATTAAATACCATGAACTATTTACTGAGGTTTAATATATTTCACAAAATTTCCGATTTATAAATAAGTCAAATTCAGAATATTTATTTGTAGTTACGTGACAATAT
Source organism: Buceros rhinoceros silvestris (assembly GCF_000710305.1). Lineage (NCBI taxonomy): Eukaryota > Metazoa > Chordata > Aves > Bucerotiformes > Bucerotidae > Buceros > Buceros rhinoceros. The sequence goes on along the minus strand of NW_010396913.1, from coordinate 833 downwards.
AAAACAGAGATGGGATAGAAGAGGTAGGCTGGGTAAGAAGAAACACAGATTTTATCTACTCCATGTTTGGCAGTTGGCTGGGGAAAATATAATCCAGCCATAAATCTGTGAACCAACCCTGAATTTGTATTGCGTTATTTTTTAAACTAATTGCAGCATTTTCACATCCCCTAAAATGTGTCATAAATCCATAAAAATTATCCATATGTTATATATCTAGGAATGAATTAATTACTTTTCACTGTACTGTAAAATACAGATAAAGGAACTCTACCCAGAAAGTTAAAAATGCCTTTAATAGATGCTTTTCCATATGCATAATAAGGAATTATTGCACTAAGGGATTATCTAAAAACTGAATTTATATGACAAACAGTTAAAATGTGAATTTAAACAGCGGCTTCTATCGCTGTAAGAGCCTCTTTGGATGCTCACATCTGGGAACAGATGGGGACACGACGTATGAGTTGCTTGTGCTGACAAACCTGGCGCAGGTAACAGCAGAGCTCACAGACCAAACCTGCTGCAACGCTCTAATCTAGAGTTCCTCATCTTCCCATAGTGCTTCAACGCAACCCATAGCACGGTCTAAAATATTCTTCCAGTTTAGGACAACAGCGTGAAGAGCCTCACGTGTAGCATCTACGCACCCGTTTGCAATGTTAGTAATGTTTCCTCCCTCCCAGGGAGGAAAAGAAATGAAGAGGAAAAAAAATCAGTGTTTCTTGTAACAAAGACTTTTTGAAACTCATTTATTCTTTAAATATTAAGATATCGGATATCCCTCTCCAATATAGTTTCTAAATATAGAATTAAAAAATAAATTAAAAAAT
>NW_010396912.1:917-28954 GCF_000710305.1 Buceros rhinoceros silvestris | reverse complement strand
TTATATTTATATTTATATGGAATTAATCAAGCTGTTTCTGTAGAGAACAGTGGAGAGGTTATAGCAAGACAAAGGCCAAACATAAGTAACGTAAAAAAAAATTAATGGAAACAGGTCTGTAGCAGGTATGATTCATTGGTGGAGATGGACAGGCTGCTGATCTCTTTGGATTGGGGAAAAATGGAGCACTGCATCCTGTTTTTCCTTCATGTCTGTCTTGAACAGATCCAGCGCTTTTTCATCTAAGGATCTTCTTTTAAGTAGAACACCTAAAGTGAAGAAAACACATTCCCCACAGTTCAAACAATTTCAGATATTTTATCTTGAACCAAAAGACTCAAACTGATGGTCTTGATGTTCATGTAATTTCAGCAGAGAATCTTCTTTAACCAAGCAAGGTCTTCTGAATTATTTAGCAGGCAGTTAGGAATTTTAGATCTTTCCTCAAGTTGTTTTGGTACAACAGTACAAATCCCCCTGTTTTCATTATGCAAAAACTGTGTTCCAGAATGCTCACATATAATATTCCTGTGCAGGGCCTGCCTGCATCCTGTGTCTGCGTATCCTATGCAGTCTGCTGCTCTGAGGTCTGTTAGCCGGCTGGTGGAAGTAAGAGCTGCAGACCTTAACTGGGAGAATTTGGACAGTGTGTTTTTTGGGGCTGCTCCTAGAAAGGCACATTTTGGTTCTAAGACTGCTGAAAAGGTAAATGCAATGTTTGAATTCCTTTATTTCTGGGAGCTTCCTTCCCCTGGCTGACCACATCGGGCATAAGAACTGACAGGGAGTTATAAAAATATGTGGTCTGTCCCGCTGAGAAAGAGTGAGGAGGAGTTGTTCATGTTAGAAATATTTGTCCAGCTGCTACTGGACTAATGCCAGTCCAAGTTAGTGTTTACAGTATGAAGTGTGCTGCAGTTCATTTATCTTCTGACGATAACAAAACAAGATAAAGAATCCATTCTTAGGGACAGTTTTGACAAAAGTTTCAGAGGAATATAAGTGGCTTACCTGAGGCTTCAGGAGGTTTTTTTTATTATTTGTTTGGCTGCAATATACCATTCTCTGTCATCCTATACTGACCTTGGCATTGTTCAGCCATGCCCAACATGAGAAAACTGTGACACAGTCGGGAACCAAAGCAACACTGAACAGCCCAGCTGAGCTGCAGAGCTTCCTTGGTGGATGTCTGAGCACAGACAGAGCTGCTGTGCCGGAACTCCCTGCAGATTTCAGTAGCAGAGTCCCAAGGTGTCAGTGGGCTGAGTGGGTGGCATCAGGAGCAAACTCTCCCACAACCCCTGCACACAGTGGGGCACTCGGAATGCAGTGAGTTCCTGAAGAGCCACACACGAAATAGCACTGCAAGTAGTGTATGTCCATGGAAGGAATGTAAAAAAAAATTAAATTATTTCTTCCAGGGGAAAAGTTTTGTACAACAAAACCTCCCGAATGTCTTTTTAAAAGTTCTTGCCCATCTGAAATATTAAGAACCTTTATATGTGTCGGGAAGTCTTTATTTACTTATTTTTAAGGAAGAATATTTCTGGTTTTATATGTCTTATTATAAAGCAAGCAACAGCCATTTTTGTCGTGCGCTTCAAGGACCTTTAACTTGACAGCCTTTTCCCAGCCTTTACTGTCCCAGAATAGCCTTTCCAGGGATTTCAGCTGATGAAGAAGCAGAGTCAGGGTTTGGCTTTTTTGTTTTCTGCTGTCTTGCTCTAATGAGTGCGTGAAGCTGGCAGACACCGCTCGCCTCAGTGCAAAATCCACAATGTCTACGAAAGAACGAAGCGCGTCTCATCACCTTCAATACTTTCTCTTGAATCTGTCATTTGGCTCATACTTAGCCAAAAGGGGGAGAAGAAACTGTTCTCCCGCTGTTTGCTTCCTCTATTTCTTTAATTTTGTGTGACTATGTGGACTCAAGGAGGAAGAGATTTTCTGAGCAGAGGAATTCAGTGCGTAGAGCAATCAGACCTGAGGGTGTCTAATGTTTGAATCCCCAGCAAAAGCAGCCTGATTAGACAATAAGAGGCTTTTTTTTTTTTCTTCAGATGAATGCTTAGGTGTGTCCTTCCTCCACAAATAATGAATTCTTATCCAGTTCTCCTTTGCTAACTGAGACTGGATTTTCAGTAATGATAACTTTCAAAAAGGTAACTTGACTTATTTACTTGGGTTATTAACACAAATTACCAGGTCAAGTTCAGGGCTCTAGAGGAGCAAGCAGTTCCATGTTATTTGCTTAGCTGTGATAAAATCTAAATGTTTTATCTGGACAGAACGTAGCAAACAGAAGAGACCAAGGCCAATAGCTGATGTTCAGCAGAAAGCTGTGACTTCAGGCTCATTTTGTACTCCTTTCCCATGCCCCATCTGCTGTCTGGTTCGTGTTCCCCGCAGGACGCAGGTTTGATGAGTATCTGAGCATGGCAACAGAAGCACTAGAAGATCATACCGATAACCTCAGCACTTGCTGGCAAGTCCTCTTAAATGGGATAAAGGGTTTGAAGTGCAGCGCAGTCTTCTCAACTCTAGCCACGTACCTCCGCATCCACAGAGCTCCAAACCACGGAAGCTGCACCTGTGTGGTCAGGATGTCCACCCGTGTGGACCCAGGCTGATTCCTGGGTCTGTACCTTTCCCACGCATTACCTATTATTTGTCGAAGACAGTTTTGTATTCATTGACAATTTTGACACCAGAAAAGAGGGACCCAGAGTTGCTACCCAGTCAATCAGTGGCACTTCAGCAGGCCTGTCAGTGGTTTTCATGATCTGCGCTTCAGGGTGCAGACCTTATTTGTAGCCTAGTGCCAAACTAGGTGGCCCAGGTGGCAGCAACTTTCATTTTTGTAGTTTGCTGAATGTTTTCATCATTACTTGGGATCATACTCAGACTTTTTTGAGGTCATTCTGTTCAGACCTCCATGCACTGCTATTAAAAATTCCAAGAACCGTCACCTTTGGAAGGGACAACAAGCAAATGTTGTACCAAATTAATAAAGATGTGTATTCTGGGAATGATTTCAGTGTGCTTTCCTGCTTCTTATTAGGTACGTTAAAAATGATTTAGGCATTATATATTGCTGCCTGTGAAACTGTTACTGAGAAGAAGTTCAGGTAATAAAGTAGGTAGGAATATCTCACCTCAGTAGCATTGACAGCAACTCCTACAATGCATTTTTATTCGGCTAACAACAGTGCTTACATCTACAAAAAACTGTTCGAAAAACAGGGAAAGACCAGTTTCGCAAGGCCACCCTGAGGAAGTGATACAAGGCATTATTAGATGTGCCTGAGGCTGACTCAGCAGTTCTTACCACACATCGTGCTAAAGAAATTATACCAGGAGTTTGACTACAATCATGAAACAATAGGATAGCAAAAGTAAACCAATTCTGGAAGCCTGAAGGGTAAACACTGGTGAGAATGGAAAGGACAGTCGTGACTGGGTTTCACAGAGCAGCAAAGTATGGCTGATAGCAAAAAAGCATCAGAGAAAGCAGTTCTGTAAAGGATATTTGTCCAGCACCCGTGGAAAAGCGTATTGGGAGCTCAAACTGGGATGATAAAAGGGTACACAACGTTAAGGAAGCGGGAAGTAAGGCAGCCCACCAGGAGCATGTGACAGATGACACACAGATATAGCAGAATGAAATTCATTGGTTTCATGTAATTACCTCTTTTCCAGTCATTATTTAAACCCCTGCACCCTTCGGACCTTTAATTTATTCAGTGGATATGCCCATCTTTCCCTGCAGCATCGCTTCCCACTCTGCAGCAAACCACCTCCAGATCTTACTCCTGCCTCTGAAGTCATCTGGATGAGACGATTCTGTGCCATCCTAACAACATTGGCTGAAGGTTAATTAATACAGGTTGTTTGTGTCTTGGGCTCGATGAATGCCAGGGTCTGCCATTTCTGGACTCTGACAGCCTCAGTCGTTTGAAAGCTGATGAAATCTGAATTCTGAAGTAGAAGAAGCCAAACGTGTGTGGATTTCAGGAAAAAGAGTAACATATCAGGGAGAGACCAAGCGGAATTCCTTAATTACATCTGTGCTGACGAGTTCAGCATGAACTTATAAGAAACACAATTCACAAAGTTAACTGTGATTACAACGTGTTGGGGGTTCCTTCTGCAGAGCAGAAATATGTACCACAGAGTACCTACAAGCCCCGTGCAGTGCAGGTGCGGTGGCAGATGGCCTGCGCCAGGCAGCTTTGCTAAAGCAGCAAATTCACCCAGCCTGTCTTTTCAACAGACCTCGCATGTCCGACCTACCGCAGTTTCAAGTTCCATAAAGGAAGCTCTGGAAGTAAACTCTGAGTAAACTACCCTTCCTCCATGGAGACTGGAGAGCCAGCTGCCCACGCTTCCTGCCTGGAGGTCATTTTGCTTTTCAAAGATGGATTTTATTTGCAAGAAAAATTACATGATTATATGTAACTTAGAGACAAAATGCAAGAGCTGCAAGCGGCTGTGTCACCTCAGATGTTTTTCTTACCCCTCCTGTAATAAAAAGTGCCTGAGAATGTTTCATGAGGTGATACCCAAACCCTTGTATAAAGGTTACAGAGCAGACGGTTGAAGGGTAGTATACCTTCTGTTCTTGTTCAACGTGTTTTAATGGTCAGATATTACATGGATAGCAGTTGGCCCCTGCAGAAAGGACAAGTCAGCCAGCGGGGTGGGAACTGACACTCCCAGACTGGGCAGAGAAAACTGCAATGTTATTTTTTCCCTTAGTCTTCTCTCTACAATTTCTCAGTGTCCATCCCCTCACAGCTCTGGTGAGGGGGCTGCTCTGCACAACTCATCCCTGCAGCAGGTCTCATGCTCCCAGGGTGAGGGCAACAGCAGCTGTGGTGCGTCCGAGCCAGAGCATGCCCTGCACGCTGGCACAGAGGCCAGAAAGAGGATGAGACTCGTGCTGCTGGAAGAGGGGCGCCCAGTCGCCTTTGGCAGACTTTGCCAGGTCCATTCCAGCAGCCTGTGCTGCACCCTTTCTGCTGATAAATCCAGGACTTCAGTCTAGGGCTCCATCACAGCAGGGCAGAAGGAATAAGGGAAGAGGTGATGAGGGACCCAGAGAAACTCAGAAGGCAACTCTGTCTCTCCTTACACCTAAGGGATGCTGAAGACCGGGAAACACGGTCGTTACAAAGCCATTAGCTCCAGCTTTGTAAGACCTCTCCCTCCTTGTTAAGGCATTAATCACCTTTTCTAAGGCTCAGAGAGGACCGCTTTCTCCTTATTAATTCAATCTTACTTAAATGATGAAGAAAGACTCTTTTCTCCCCTTAGGTCCAAGAAATAACTTACAGACCATGTACTGAGATCATCGCAGACTCACCAGAGAGGACTACAGTTGAGAGACAAGGGATACCTGCCACCCATCAATGCTATGTGTGTAAAAAGGCAAGTTAAGTTCCTTCTAAGGTGTCTCAGGCTCAGAAAGCTTACGGAATGCTTTGAAAATGTTTTGGGGACCTTCTCATTCTGTTAAAATGTTTCAATAATGTTGTGAAAGGGAGAACTCCTGTAGGAGAAAACGTTCTTGCTCTTCTTTCTCTTATGGAATAGGAAAAGTTGGGAGAAGGCTTTTTTGTCCCGTGTGATCAGCAGCTATTCAGCAGGCTTTCAACAACAGGGAACGTTAGCAGCTTGTATGTGCTCTGCCAGATGAAATGCTATTTTTGGTATGAGCCTGCGGGCGTGACTCAGCAGTTTTGTAGCCAGCAAATAGTTCAAACCTATCCCGGAGTATTTTAAGACTTGCTATCATGTGCTTCTTAATAGCTGTTTTCCTCTCTGACTTCATCTGTGATTATATGGTAAATCTATTAATGTATCACTCATTAATAAGCATGGGAGCACATTGGGTTATAAAATGTAGAGAGAGGACTCGACCAAATGGGTACAGTGACCACTAAAGCTATTCCCATTGAGCATAATTATCCAGGGTGCTCTTAAAGATACTTACTTTTTGTGAGAAAAACAAAGCTTGAACTAAAGAGACCTGAAATCCATGAAATACAGCTATGGCAGGGTCAGCTCATTTGTATTGTACCATCATCATCATCATGGCTTGGCTTCGCGAACGAAGATCTGGGAAGGGTTTTTCCCACGCTCACTGCAATCGATGAGTTCTCCCTTCGGTCCAGCGCTGTTGGCTTTTTAGGTGAGGTGCAGCGTGCGCGGAACTGGCTCCACCCTTTACACCTGAGGTTCATCTGCCAGGGCCTAGCCAGCTTGGACGGTGACAGCGAAGTCCTCGGGTCGTAGGTTTGGTTAGAGTGTCCTTCTCTGAGATGGATGAGCCTTACAGGGCTAAACGAGCTCCATCTGCCCGCGTTTGGAGTCAGAGGTGTCCTTCTCCTAGGATGGCTGCCCAAAGGCTAGTGAGCCCATCCTGCCCGTGGACACACTTTGTCTGACCCTTCAGTTGAGACCTGTCTGGCCTGGGAGCCCCCACCGGAGGCACATGCCACCTCCAGCACAGCTCTCAACCTCACAAGGGCACGCAAGCTCCTTCCCCATGGCAAGGGGGTGCCCATGAAAGAGTCGCTGCTCTACCTCCGGACACGGGGGTGGCCGGGGCCTGCCAAGAACAGGAGTCCTGGAGGACATTGTACCATACTGCTTCTATACGAAGTGACACACTGGTAGGAGGATCGGAAACCATCTCAAGGCTACTAATACAGAGGATGCAAGTTGTGTGTATTTCCTGGATTGGGGTTCTGGTTGCAGTTACTCATTTGACATTGACCGAAAAAAAAACCAAACTAATAATCAGAGGTCAGTTGCAAGGCTGGGAATTTGAACTGACAGTGGAATTTGAACTGACAAGCATAATGAAAAAGTTAGGGTTCAACTGTCTTAAAACAGGGGATGTGTGGGGGGGATGCTCTTGTTTAATCTGCAGTCAGGTGTGTGTTACTGTAACCGTCACGTGTTGAGGGTCCATGCTGTATAGCAGAAATGCAGCATCATGAGCAGCAAGCAATGTTCTTGCTGCCTGTGCCATAAAAAACTTGATTAGAACTAGAAAGGAAACAAAACTCATGTGACAGACACTTCAGCAGTTCATAAATCCTCTTCTTTATTCACACAGGAATGCTTTGCGCAGATCCCCCTTCCAGTGCCCTGCTGTCTTGCTGGGTAGCTGGTTTAAGAGCATGTGCAGAAGCACCTCCTCCTTCAGCTTCCCTTGGAAGAATCCTGATGTGGTGCTTTAGTGTGGGAAAGCACTTTGGCCTCTCTGCTGCAGTAGCCCACTTGTCCCATAATCTCAGCTTTCATGGCTCCCCCCCAATTTTTAGACAGAAAATAGGATGCAGCACGTCTGAAGCCCCTTGACACATCCATCCCATTCCTTGCTTGGAGAGGGAAAGACCACATGTAGGATGCTGCCTCGGGGAGCTGCCACAACCCAGAGTTGCAAGGTGGCCTGGTCCCAACAAGTGGCCTTCCACCTCCCCACAGAAGCGACCCTGCCACGGACTGCCCAGCCCATTTGTCTTCTTTGGGGCGTGAAGATTTGTGGGATTGTAAAGGGCAGCTTGCAGTACCTGTGAAATCAAACATGTTCCTCCAGAGAAAAATTTCATGGAATTTCCTTTGCAGGGAGGGGCAGGGAACGATAGCACAGTGCTCACTGAGGAAAGGAAGAATAATCAGCACAGTTCTCAGTGGAGTTTCGTGATTCCTGTGGTTCATAGGGGTATGGGGCATCTAAACACCTTTGCAGATTCAGTCCATGATCTAAAACTAAAGTTAAGTTTCCATCTAGGTAATAAAACTGGATACTGGTTCAGTGACTGAGCTGGGGACAAAGAGATTTCTTGAGAAGGAAGAAAACTACCATGGGTCTCACTCAGCCTCAAGGACTTGAATGTTCTCAGCCATAACAATGAAAAAATTCACACCAAAAGAATGTATGCTCTAAAATATATTTTGGGAAAAGCAAAATACTGAGCCTTATCCAAAGCATGACTGAGAAGGCAACATTTTCTGCACAAAAGTAACACTGCGAAGTGGAACATTAGGAGGTTTGTAAATGTCAACCCCTGAACAACCTACTTGGCTTTTTTACTCAAGTGAAGAAGAAAATCTCATTATTTTGGTTGGAGCTGTTCTGTGAGTTAAACCAGATTAACAACCAAACTTCTTAATGCTATAGCCCCAGCCTGCTGGTTTGTATTTTGGGGCACGAAAGATGTATGGAAATGAAATGGTAAGAATGAATGTTGTGTCACATCAAGGCACGGAATGGCAACGAATGAAAGAGTTAAAGTGAAACCCTCCAAGAATAATTCGGGTGCCCTTTGGCAAAGGTCACTTGAGAAAAAGGCTGTTGAAGGTTTTGGGGCCTCTGTGCTCACTCAGCTGTTCACAGGCAAGATTAAACACTTTGGCAGTGAAATCCAAGCGTGAGGCGTGTCACGTGAGGTTTCCTCTTGGCTATTTCTGGCAATGCAGGGTCAAGAGATTAATAAAGCCACTTTATCAGTCAATATAGGGGAGGATAGAAGTGTTTACGAGAAGGTATGTTAAAATAAATCTGTAGGAGCCTGACATCATAGCGAAAACTGACCTATAACTACTGGCTTAACACAGTATGAATTAGTAACTTAGAATGGAAGCTTTTCTCCCCCCGGCTTCCCACAGAGTTTACATTTTCGTGAGCAAGTAAAGCCAAGTGGAAATATGAAAGCCGTGTGGACCTCTGGTCTTGTCAGCCACTATGTAAGGCAAAGTTCAGCGCTGTGCTCCCTATTGCTGGGATTCTTGGCAGGCACGACAGAGCTTGCCTCCTACCACTGCTGGAGCCTTGCCACGGCTGGTTTGAATGTCTCCCTCTTTTAGCCTCTGAGAAGCTGACAGAGGACATTTGACATTATACCTGGTGGGGGTTTTTTTGTTTGTTTGGTTTTGGTTTTGTTTTTTTGCGGGGAAAAAACTAGAATTGACTCTTGAGACTGCTGTGTTCATTCCTCAAGAAATTCTTAAAGTGCTGAAATTTGATTGGAGGTACCAAACACTTCAAACAGATGCTTCTATTAAACCGAAATCTGTGGCAATCCAGAGCATTGGTAAAGGTGGGAATTTTACGATATTTTATACTTATTTTAGATTCCTTTAGCAAGGGTGAAATTTCTAGGTGGTGACAGTCTTTTCTTTCTGTTTTGTTTGTTGGGTTTTTTCTGTCATGTAAGAAAGTCCCCTGCCAACACACATTGTGCTTCTGGATGGAGATACAACTTGCCTTTACCTGCCTTAGCATTAACCTTCTATGGAAAAACATCATCTACTCACACTGTACATGCCGGTGGCTCTGAATGCCTGGAAAACCAAACACCCTTTCAAAGGAGGCTCTGAAATCCCTTCCCATGGCTAACACTGCTCAATGCAAACAGAGAGAAATCTGTGCAGGGCTTTCCATCATTCAAAAGATAAAACGATATTGCCTTTAATTCTCATCCTTCAGTTTCTGACAATGTTTATTATCAGAATGAGAAGGATATAAACTTAAAGGTTGGATACCACAAACTTGATAAGGCTGTTGATTTGAGGCCTAAGCCTTTATTTTTCAAGTAACCTTTCGTTTTAAACTGTGGCAGCAAGCACTTGACACCAACAGATTCCCTGCATGGACTGTTGCCTTTAGGAATGCGAAGGAGCTAAAACCATTGCTTGTGCTGGTAAAGTGATGTCAGAATGACAATTACAGCTGATCACGGAATGACAGGCCACGTTTCCAACAGCAGGCTTTGATTCTTTATTGATGTGAGCAGAAGTTCTACGCGCAGGGCCAGGAAATGTGTGTTGTCTGCTGTAGGACAGGTCTGTTACTGCTAACATGTATGTTGAATTGCATTGGCCCACAAACCTGAATTCTGATCATTATGACACAGAACAGTGGTTGCAGAATACAACGATTCGTTGCTTTGAGATAAAAGAGTAATGATCCAGTTGTTAGGATTTTCAAATCTTTTGTGTTTGTTTTTTTTCATGCACAAGGAAGGATAGGGAGCAATTGCTAGAATCACTCTGAATGTTATGGCGCTCCAGCTCAGATAATTACTTCTTCCTTTGCCTGTAATAGAGTTCATTATTGCTTCTGTTTCCTGAGTTAAACAAATGCCAGTAAAACTCTGCAGTTTGAGAGACTGTAAGTGAAAAATATGCATAGAAGAAGTTTTTCAAAACAGCCCTGGTTCTGTTGACTGGCCGAAATGTAGGAGTGGACACAAGAAAGAATATTATCTGCGATAGCCAGCACTCTAAAAGAAGTTCTCATGTTTTGAGAACCAGTTGTCGTCCACCACCCATTGCAGAAAAACAACAAAAAACCTGTCAGACTCTGGAAAAGTTCTGCTGAACTTTTTTCTGCTGAACTTTCCACCAACAGGGTGGAAATCTCAGCTGTGCTGCTCACTGACCGAATTATTTGTATTTGAATACAAAGGTTGTCTATGAACTAGCAGTCAACCAGCTTTGAGGGTTACCCTACCATTTAGACCTGCTGATCGTCTTTAGCTTGAGCTTGTTCCTCCCCTGAGCTTCCACCTGAGTGGTAGCACTTTAAAAAGTTTCATTACGAAATAGTTTGGAGCTTCTGTCCACACCTTTGCCGTTGTCCCCTTCATCCTCCCTGGAGGACTGTGTCTCTAAACACGCTGTGAGGCAGAGCTCAGTTCTTACACCACAGTCCTGTCCTAGTGTATCTACTACCGGAAATCTTTAAGCTACTTTTGATGGAAAATCAGTAGTCTTCATTATATTTTGTTAGGATTTAAATACTAAATTATTGACAAAATAGTGGGAATACTTCCTTAAAGTGAAATGCAAGATACAGTAAAACATTTCTATGCACGTTGCGAAGTTGTGGATATGAGGCCAGTGATGTATAAAACACCTGTGGTGTACCAAGTCTATGCTTATTTTAATACAGTGAACTTCACCTCAACCACAAAATGTCTTCCGCGCAGCCACTGATGCTGAAGAAGCGTTGTGCTGGAGAGCAGATTCGTCTGCTTGTTCAGAGGCTGTGAATAGCAGGGATGCATTAGCCATGGACGAGCCTGCTCCGGTGCCCACCCACCCTTGGGAGGGCTTTTAATGCAAGGATCTGACAACTCCAAAACATTGTGTCTGCGTGAACCAGAAAATTCGTGTGGTCCCCCTTACCTCAGGATCACTTGTAGAATATTCATTGTTATTTCTGTACTTGGAAAGAAAAAAGTCACGTTTCTTAGCACAGATTATGCTGATACTTGTAATTAGGGAGTTTCATTTCCTCGAAGCACTTTTTTTTTCCTCTGCCCTTGGAAAAACAGAAATGCATTCAGGAAGTCAAATCGCTGTCTATAGGTTATCTATAGAAAGTTGGCACATTCCTCACATGATCTTATTTTTGCCTTGAAAAGAGCTAATGTGCTCTTTCACCTTGCATATGGTCTGGAATGAACCCCTAGCTCCCATTTACACTCTTTTAGAGATATTACCATCTTTTTCTTAATGCAGGCTAGGTTGTTTTTTTTTTTTTTTTTAATGAAAGACAAGCTTCAAATTGAAGGCAAATATTTTACGAGTTATGTGTATAGAATCACAGAATCATCTGGTTGGAAGAGACCTTTAAGATCATCAAGTCCAACTGTCCACCCTGCACTGCCAGGGTCCCGAAACCATGTCCCTCAGCACCACATCCACACATCCCTGGAAGCATTTTAAAGACCTCCCTGGGCAGCCTGTTCCAATGCTTCACAACCGCCTCTGTAAAGAAGTTTTTTCCTAATATCCAACCTAGATCTCCCTGGTGCAACTTAAGGCCATTTCCTCTCATCCTGTCACTTGTCGCATGGGAGAAGAGACCAAGTTTCAAGTAATTTCAGATGCTAGGAAAAGAAGGGGCTCTGAAATGTTATTTTAATTAAAAAGTGTTTTTCTAGAATTGATATTATGGGCCAAAAACCATTTGTCACATCATACAGAGCCTTGCCAGAAATGCAGGGATGACAGGCAGCAGCTGCAAAATGGCAGTTGTGTATTGCTAAGGGGCGCTGAGCAGGAAGATGTTGCAGAGGCTTTGAGCGGTGCATGATGAAAGCTTAACTAGAACAGGATAAAGTCCAGCAAGGTATGTGAAAGCACATAGTCTGTCTGCCTATAAAGCTGTAAGACTCTATTTTCTTGCATGTTATCTGCTAAAGTTAATCAGTCAGGTGTTGTTTCTGCCTTTTGGTTAATGACAGTTATTTTTCATCCAATGTATTTACTACAGCATCAGAAATGCAATTTTTTAATGAGTCCTGAAAATACTTGGGCCTCTACAACTGGGTAAGGTGGGTCTCTCAGCTAAGTTTTGATGGTTCTCTCTGGTGGAGCACTATGTGTTTGAGGGAAAACAGGTTACGCTATCTCAGCTTTTGCAGTTTAGTGCCAAAACCATAATATGTGCACCATGTGTGATGCTGCATCCTCATGTAAGCACACAGGTACTATCAAACTCTAAATGCGCAAAAAATTTGAGATTTCAGGAGGGGAAGTTTCATCAAAGAGGAAACCTTAGCTTTAAATAGTCTATTTTAATAGATCAAAACCCGAGTTTAGTGCGCTCTGATTCTAGCAATAAGTGCGCTCTGTGATTTGCCCCTGGGAGCAGTCACATTCATTGTGCTCGTGACATGTACAAATATACAAGAAATAATACTTCTGAGGTTTCACATCCTTTCACAACATAATCAGAAGACCCAGGAGGAGCTGTCTGAGCAATGATAGGAGTGCTGTGGAGTCATATGTTTCCCATGGAAATCATTTGTGACTTCCCGCTCCGTGCTGCCACACATCTTCAAAGCCCAAAACCAGCCGGTGTTTTGGGCAGAACAATTATTTGCTTTACATCAAAGTTTTATGTAGTTCTTAATTCAAACAAGGTTTCAAAGCAGTCAGACTAATGCATATCTGTACAACACAAGGGGGTGTGTGTGTGTTTTCCGCTCCCTGTACGCTCTCGGTTGATAGATCTCAGTATACTTTACAAACTTTGATAATTCAGCTGATGGCCAGGAAGAAAATACGGGTCACTCTTTCAGAATAAGGACCACTGCTAATTATTGCTAATTTCCTTCTACTTTTGCAAAGAATTCTAAAAGCAGTCACCTCCACGGCTTACCTGTTGTGTGGCTGCTTGCATTGTTCCTGTGGATGAGAGTTTAGGAAAAACAGGCCAGTTGTCTTATGCTTGATGGATTAAACTGCTGTCTGAACAGGCTGTTAAACATCATGCTTAGGATGCAACTGAAAAATTGGAAAAAAAGGAATTAAAAACAGAAATGGAATTGCTCATACTATAAAAATCTACATGTTCTGTATCTTTTACAGTGCGTCTATCAGGACAGACAACTGTTGAACACAGACAACGGTCCATGATAACCCTGATTTTTTTAATCCAAGTGTTAGACAGTTTATTTCATCCTCAAAATAAGAGTTCGGCCTTAGCTAGTAAAAAAATGTAGGCGGTAATATCAGTACCTTCGTGTTGATTGAATCACTGAACAGCTCAAAGCCTTCTCTGTGTGCACACGCAGCGTTTGCTGTGCACATCACCATCTCCGTGGCGATGTGACCGTCCTGCACAGCAAGATTCTCAATTCTGTTGGTGGAAACTGCTGGTTCTGCAGATTATTTGCAGAAAGGCAGCTGTGAACGGTTTGCTTTTAAAATTCACACTCGGCCCAAAATTCCTGCGGACTGCATGTTGTTTGTGCTTTCTGAAAAGGTTAGAATGGCTTCGATGTGGTAATGGCATTCACACCACACTGTGCCTGTGAGCCATGATGCTGATAGTTTTCTCAGGAAGCTGGGTGCGTCCGTGGGGAAGGGGTTTGGTGTAGTGGGCAGGAGCTGAGGGAGCAGAAGTATTTTATTCTCTGGGCCGCTGTTATGCTGGTAATAGCAGCAGCAGAGATGTGAGCTATTGCAGATAAATAAATTTGTCTTCCTGCCCAGGTGACTTAGATGGGCAGAGGCTCCTCTCAGAGCAGGGAAACCTCACCCCTCAGCCCCAACCTCCATCTCAGGCAGAATTCAAGTCAAGAGTAACAACTAAATAGCCCTTTGTGGTGTCTGACTGCTTGTTATGCAGTGCTGTTAACGTTTCCGTTTTATATTTTCACTTTAACGCTCCACATTTGCTACTTACAGACCCTCTGTTCTTCAGCAAGACTCGTTTCTAGCCAGGCTAGCGCAGGAGAGGAGTCTTGGAAAGAGAAATAAAAATGAAGTGTCTAAGGAGTCCAAATTAGACACTGTGCTTTCTTCTTATCTCTTCAGCTGCCCTTGGATATCTCTGCCTGCCTTCAGACTGCCGGGTTTGTTCAGGCTGTTGCCAGACCGGCTGGAGTCAACTCCAAGGGGAACAGCATGAACTCTATTAACCCCGATGCACAGTCCAATTCTCCCATGTGTCGAACTCCTTAGTGGCTCTATCTGTCTGAGGGCTGATTTGCACAGTAAGGGACAGAAACACTTGAAAATTGAAATCGTCTTTAGCAACTAGAGCCTCATGGAAGTCACCCCTCCCTTGTTGTCCATCAGCAGTGGACAGGGTAAATTTGTACGTACTGCTTTTTTTTCTTTTCCTCTCCCCCCCACCCAATGTATTTTCTGTCAGGACGGCTCAGAGCAGGAGAGCTGCTTCCGTGCCCAGCCGTACGAAATACATTTTGTCCCGTGAAGGAAGTCAGCTCTCGGGAACTAGAGGAAGGAAATACTTTTCCTGTTTCATATTAGCCCCAAAGACTCTAAAGGTACTTTTGTGATTGACCGAGTTGCCATCTGTCAGCATGGAGAGAGAGCTGGATGTTGCTGATCTTGAATGTCTTCTCTCGTTGGAACTCAAACAGGAATGTGTTATGAAATTCTTGGTATAGGCGTATTTTTAATGGAAAAAATGGTATATTTTCCTTCAGTCATACAGTTGGCCACAGATCACAAATGGGAAATAAAAGCACTCCATGGCATTCATACTTCATGCTTTCTCCATCTCAGGTATTTTATAGTTCGTTTCTAAGAACAGATTTTATCTAGAACAAAAGTTGCACTTTGAGATAGTCTAACAGAAGCTTCAGCAAAATGAGGTCATGCTGTGCAAGGTATGTTTTGTGGGAAGTAAACGATTAACAAGGGTTTTTGTTTCTTGTTCTGGTCCTTTCTGTGTCCCTGGAGGTCTTTGTGGGAATATATTCCAGTGAAAACAGTTCCGTCACTTTGTCTACGGGGTGGTTCATTCTTTGGGTGAGTACTTAAAATAAATAAACGGTGTATGAAAACTTAGAGAAAAAGCTGAAAAACATGTTAAAAACCGGGCACAGCCGGAGCACAGGAATGAAGACAGTGCATTGCTCAATAGTTGTTTTGTTTTTTGTGGTTAGTCAAACCGAGCTTTTTCTGCACAGCTGCGAAGATTGCTAAGCACGAAAGATCCCCTTCTGTAAACAACCCCAGCCGCAGCGTATCTGCTGTGTCAGCTTTCGCAAGCACTGCTGTAGGTGCTGGTAGCAGGAGAGAAGTGCTGCGACTCGGGGCTGGTTCATTGACCAGATGTTTCTGAAGTAACCCTTAAGGAATAAAAATGACCCTTAAATCATATGGTTTTGATCTGGAGAATATGTTCGTGGGCTTAAGGCAAAGTCTGGCGTGGTTTTCAGCTTTGCCTTACCAGAAGAAAGATTATTTAACATGGAAAAGCATCGACTTGAAAACCACGTGTGAGAAATTAAAAACTCCAGAATATTAAAGTCAGCATTCAGGGAGTCAGCATTCTTGATAGCTTTGTAAATAGTCATGGACTATGCTTTTAGCTTTAACCTTTGGGATCTATCGGGCCTCAAGACTGTCTAATTTCACACACTAGTTTGGTTGTGGCACTATTTTTATATTTTCTGAGTCTGCGATCACACACTGGGATTGCTTTAGGTTGTCCAGAAGTGAAAGTGAAGGCCTTTGTCACCTGGTATCAGATACCTCTTTCATTATACATTTCCCTAATCCTTTGCATAAATACTGGATATTTTTTTTCAGATGGTCACCAACAGCAACAGGAGCTTTGAATTTAATGCTTCATTCAGTTGTGATTCTGTTAGCTCTAACAGTATTATGCTTATTAATTATAATCATTTTACATGTAAAGCTTTGGTACATAACTAAGCAAATACTCCCTGTTCATCGTGAGGAATCCCCCAATAATGTGATATTTTAATAGTACTAATTTATAGTAAAAGCTGTTTGCTTACCATGGATCTGCAAGCCTGCCAACATAGCATATAAATAAAGTTAATCTGGTACTTAAATCCAATTATCAAATAACTGGACTCTTACACCATGTATTTATGACGAGGCAATAGGTAACTGTGCCACTGCTGAGCTGATAAAGCGGGTTGACTGTAGTCATGGGGTGGAGTGCGACAGATGCACTTGGCCCCCCTTAACCAGGCCAGCAGCAGTTTGGGACAGGCTCCAAAGGAGGTAAAGGCGTGAGCTGAAGCTGGGCCAAAAACTCCTCTAGGAAATCCACAAAGGAGAGGAGCTCAATGAGCATGGATGCACGTGGGTGCAGAACACCGATCGTGCCATTAACCCATGAACAGTGAGTGGTGTTTCCAAGGCTCATTTGTTGAGGAACGCCGCTGCGTTGTGAGTCCAAGGAGTCTCATGGGTGTCTTTCCCATTGTGTGCAGTCCGGCAGTGAGCCAACCGCTTTATCCCCTAAATATGACAGCCCCCTCCCTGAGAAGGGCCTGCGGAAGGTACGCGCAGGGAGTGTGAGGAATGTGTGAGGGGCGCATGAGTAGTCTGCAAGGGTGTGATTGCCCAGGGATTTTTAATCATTCCTAACTGCTCATGTTTCACAATTCCTTGACTGCTGAAATATTGCCCAGTGATGTCTTGCACTATCTTCCCTAAGGAAGCCAAAAGGTAATAGCAAATTAGACATTATTTCAGTGCTGTGGAGCAGGAGTCTTCGCCCTTTTGGTGGCAACCTTATTTCTTGGGTTTGTAGATGCATGGTATGATTTCTGGGTGTGAGCCCTGTCTTAAAAATAAATGGTTTGGGTTTCCCACTGCATTTAGAGGTCTTATCTCCTTGTTTAGGAACTACTGCCGTAGATCACTGCTTGTGCTGAGGGAGCGTATTAGATAATAGAGGTGTTATTTGGGGACAGTGCAGCCCAGGGACGTGGGGTAATCTATAGCCTTCATGGCTCTGAGAACTGGCTGTAGACGTTATGACACCAGGACTCGTTCCACGTGCACAGAGAGGTGTACTTGTCATGGAAAATGTGAAAAAGCGGCTATTGATAGGCACTGTTATTTCAAAGCTGTAAATTCTTTTAAGCCACGCAACCGTAGGAAATATAAAGACGCAAAGTACAAATACAATTACATGCCTGATTACCTTGAAATTTTATTATATCCTACAAGCATGAACAGACAAAGATCATGTGTATGTTCATTCAGTTGAGATTCGCTTAGCAAAAGGGTGCTATCTGCCCAGCACTTCCATCTGATTGACCTCATGAGCTTCCGTGGGGTTTGTTTGTGATCTTAAACACGGAAATATGCACAAGTAGCTGAACTGCTGTCCAAGTAAGCTGCCCTTTTTTTTTTCTTCCAGTAGATCTAGGACCTTGGCTCTTTTGGGAGATAATGTCCTTAAACTTAGTAGACTGGTAGCACACATGTAATCTTTTGGAACCTCTTCAACTTATGTGGTGTTGGAAAATCGGAAGCTCATTAAGACTGTGTGGTGCCTCCTGTTCTACCTCCATTTCCCACCCTCTGAAGAGCTCTAGTAAGCTCTGATTTTTGTGAACACGTAAATAATTTCTAATACATCTGAATTGTTCCAATAAACGAAATTAGTCTAACTTTATGTGGAAGCACTGGCTCTTCTAGTTTGTAACTTTAATGATACTAAAGTTCTGAACAGAGAAAGACTGATTTAGATCTTCTTTGGATTGGTAAAACTCAGCACTCCAGAACTGCATCTAGTATTGTAGACCAGCTCTAAATGTCTGGTAAAGCGAATAGTTTCTCTGATAGTATTTAGTTAATTAGCCATGTCCCTTGGTCTGCTCTTGTGTGTTGTTGGGGAGGATTATTTATTCAGTGCACTAAACTACCATCGTTGCAGCTATATTTGATTTGAATGGCTTTCTTTTTGTTCTTTAAAATACCTGCTCCAGAGTTTCAGAGAAATTAAACCAATCATAAATGTTCCGTGTGAATCATCTGGTTCTGATTACCTACTTTATTTTGTTTTCTATATAGCAGTGAAACTTCTTCAGCAAATAAGTGTACAGTCCAAAAACATGGGATTGATTACTGAGTTACATGTTTTGGACCTGCCTGCCGTATAGCTCAGTGCTTTCTGGGCATATCGGTGCATTGCAGAGTTCCCTGATTTCTCTTGTTAGCACACAGTTGGGAGTTGATATTGCATAAACTACAGACAAGACAAAACACTGAAAAGAAATAGATCCTTTGGTGTGGAACAATGCCCTGAGTGGTATTTAAGGAGTGCCTAGAGGATCCTTTTAATTATGATTTCTGCAGAAAAATGTCAGAAATAAACGGCTCAAGTATTACAGGATAGGAATATTAATTAATTGTAGGCAAGACATTTAAAGTAAATAAATAGAAGACCGTTTCCTAGTCAATTCTTTTGGCTAAAGCTGTTCAGAGAAGTAGGTGAATTTAAAACCAAATAGTCGTAATTGTTGCATGTCAGAAATAAACGGCTCAAGTATTACAGGATAGGAATATTAATTAATTGTAGGCAAGACATTTAAAGTAAATAAATAGAAGACCGTTTCCTAGTCAATTCTTTTGGCTAAAGCTGTTCAGAGAAGTAGGTGAATTTAAAACCAAATTTCCTCTTTCAAAGTGACCAAGAGTTTTCAGAGTGCAGCAATGTAGGCTAGTGAAAGAGTTTAATGGAACAGGTGGTTAGCAAAATCTGTCTAAGCAGGGATATCTGACATCCCAGGAATGGCACTTCATAAAGGGTATGGTAAGAGATTCTTGTCGTGTCCTGTGTAACATACCATTGATCTGTCAAATTCCTTCAAGGCTGTACTGTGCTTGTCTAAAATGTGTTCTTGCTCTCTCTTCATCTGCTCATTTTCTCCAGTTGAGCACAGTCAGGGGATAGTATTGTATTAGCAACGGGTGCTGCGTTTCCTTCCCAACCATTCCTGGGCCTCCAGACAGTGCCCGTGTGCCTTCTCTAAGCTACTGGTTAGGACTTGTCATGTTTCTCTGAAGAGAATGTGCTGTCCGTACTAACACCTGCTCAGATCTCTATCGGAGGTGTCGGTGCATTTGCAGGAGGTGGAGTAACAGGGTGAGCCAGAGACACCACTCTGAGGCTACTGCTACAATAGCTTTCCTCTCTTCTGTTAGAAGAACAGAAGTGTAACTGAACTGTGTCCTCTGGAAACTTGAGGCTGACGGTAGATTTAGTGCAAGAAAGTTTTTCAAAAAGTATTTATCACATCTTTAATCTTTATCTCTGTCCGTTGTACTGAGGTGTACAAACGTGGTGCACCTTCCCCTCCTCGTTTCCAGAAACTGTTGTGATACAGGATTACATACCTAATTAAATTAGTTAAATTCTAATAGTCTACAAATATTTGAAGGATGCTATGAACTTTCTAAACTATTTTTGAGGTTACTCATTACTTCAATCAATTAATATTTGTTTAAAGGCAAACACAGCTGTTTCGTGTTTGTTTGGCTCTTACTCCACTCACGAGGGACTCACGAAGTGAGCAAACAAAACATGTTGGGGTCACAAACCTTATTTCTTCAAAGCCCATAATCTCAAATGACAAATACTCGTCCTTTCGAAATGGGGTGGTGAGACAGATGAGAAATCGGCTTGGGTTTTGGTTCTTTTTTTTGTCCTAAGGTCGTTGCCTTCTGGTTGGTAACTTATCCCCAAAGCTGTAAAATTAATAAAACTGAGCTTCCAGTAACTGCTTTTTAAGACAGATCTTGTCTCTGTCAGTGTGACAGCAAAATGCACAGATATGTTCACAGGGTCCCCTCTGTGCTGCATCTGGAACATGTATTGGGTTTGACAAGCCCCAGATATAAAAACCCAACAAATTTGCTTTTGACTCTCATCTCTGCTTGCATCAGCCACCACACACCTTCGCCCTGGGCTGCGTTCAAGCAGCAGCTACCCCCCATAGCACGAGGCAGTCTTCACCCAGTCAGAAGCCGCAATGGTAACCTTTTTCCCTTGGAAAACTCGGACCAACGTAATACTTGCCTGTGCCTTTCCACCCCTCTGATCTGAACTATGCACAGTGCATCCCTGTTTCTCTACTGCTTTACAGAAAACAGCACCAGAAATAGCCGCTTCTTTCAAATCTCTGTTGGTAACACCTTCCTACAGCACACTTCAGCTTTTCCCAGCTGTTCAGGTTTTTCCAAAGATTTCTAACATCCTAGTTTTTCTTTCTTTAAATATGTATTTCCTTCATTTTATGCTGATTTTTCTTGATGAACATGAACTGCCCACCTTTTTGAGAGTTTGAGCAAGTAATAAATTCAGGATTAGCAGACTTGCACAGTGGGTTGGCTCACATTTCTTTCTTCACAGTGAGAATAGTCAAACTGAATTTGGAAAATGAACACAGGGCTAAAAAAAAAGCTGCTTTGTACCTCTTGGATTCTACTTAAGAAATAATTAATGTTGACTGGATCTAATAGAAAGCCAGACATTTCAATTTATCATTTTTAATTGAATGTTTACTATGAAATTTCTTACTATTCTGATTTCTTGGGAAATAACAACACCTAAAGATTCTGTGTTCGTTTCTGAGGAACCCTGCTGATTTCATTCTTACTGAATTCTATAGATCTGAGCCTATAGCTAGCATGAAACTTAAAAGGAAACGACAATTAAAGTAATTATTTCAGTAAAACGTTAAGAAAATTAACCTAATCCCTATTGTTATGTGGACAGAAATTTTTTTCTTATGGAGAAAAACAATTACAGCAAATGACTCATGAAAAGATTTTGTTTTCTGAGGTCTGTCAAGCTGTTCATGTTTTGAACTTTATTTAGACCAGAGCCCTGCTTTCATTCCTCTAGTTGTGGTTCCTCAGTAACGGTTGACTCTTTTTCAAAAAGATGTCTAACACAACCGTATGGTTTAGATCCCTCCATGAAAGCAGCCTAGCTCTACGCCCCGTTCTGTTTCCTTGTTAATGAATATTTAGCACATTAAACAGAGCACAACGGCTCGTTCCATACCCAGGCCCCGGGAGCTGTGAATGCCTCATGTCTACAGCAGTTTGTTAGATCAGCCAGTGCTTGCGGCTGGGAAAAGCCTGCGTGCTTGACAACAATAGAAGTTCACTATTCCTACCAGGGCTTTTCTTGTGCAAATCAATCTGCCCTTCAGTTATGACGGCCACAGACATGATGGCCAGAGCTTGATTATATGTGGAAATTAAAACAGAAACAAAAACACAACAGTTCCCAGATGCTATCTGTGTCTGTCTTTGGAGACCCTTTATTCCTCTGTGAAGCTCTTCTTTTTTTTTGGTTTTTTTTTTTTGAAGCTCCTTGTTTGTTTGTATTTCTATTCCTGTGATTATCAATTGGAGGATGTCTGTCTTTGGAGACCCTTTATTCCTCTGTTAACCTCTTCTTTTTTTTTGGTTTTTTTTTTTTTGAAGCTCCTTGTTTGTTTGTATTTCTATTCCTGTGATTATCAATTGGAGGACTATAGACCTGATTGATAGTTATTTCCTGCAGATTGACATGAATTTCTTCTGTAAGAGAAGCTCTTTAGCACCTGCTGTCCAGTTTCTTCCATCTGTTTTGATCTCTGTTGTTGTTAATTATCTTCTTAATAGCTTGCTCCAAATTCAGAACCAATAGAAATTTTCCTTAAAAAAAAAAAAAGAGTAATTGTTGCTCGTAACAATTAGTCACAGATTAGCCAAACCCAATCTGTTATATAGTGGTGTTTTCTCGTGTGTTAGCGGCTGCGCTTCACTTGTCAGTTATTGGGTTATCTCTGGTTGAACATCTTTATCCTAATGTAAATTACTGTAATAAAATGATTACAAGATTTTAGAAACTCTCCAAGTCTGTTTGACGCGGCTGCAGGAAGCCTCCTTCCTGCTTTTCCTAAGGATTCTTACTTAGAAACTACCTAGATCTAGACTGAATTCGTTAGTTGGGGGTTTTTTTAGTATATTTTAGTCCATAGGTCATCGGAGTCTCGATGTTGGATTCTGGTCCCTGTGCACATGATCATCCGGATCACTTTCCATCACCCAGTACTGCAGCTGGCCCAAGTGTGTGGGTCCAGGGCAAGGGACACAGCAGCTGCCCCTCTGACTTGGCATGACTGGCTAGTGGGGCATTACACAAAAGGAGAGAATTGATTTCTAGGTTGGTTCCAGTAGAAAAATTAAACTTCCTACAGTTTCACTGTATGCATCTCCCTCCCCTCCCCTCCCCTGCCAAATGACTTTTGAACGCCTGGGTCGTTTTGAACCCTGTTGGATCGAGATGTTACTCTACAGAAATCAAGGTCAGCAGCTGGTAAGGGGAGAGAGTTGCCATTAGCATCCCACTGGAGAGGAGTCTGTGGCTTGGCACCGGAGAACTCACATGGAGAAGAGACGTGAATGCTCCAGGTATATGAAAAGAAGCCACTGGAGATCAAGTGAAACTCAAAGCCACAAAA
This sequence comes from Buceros rhinoceros silvestris, assembly GCF_000710305.1. NCBI lineage: Eukaryota > Metazoa > Chordata > Aves > Bucerotiformes > Bucerotidae > Buceros > Buceros rhinoceros. The sequence goes on along the minus strand of NW_010396912.1, from coordinate 6,158 downwards.
TTATGGGAAAACTGGCAACTGGGCTGCGCATGGAACTTCTCTGGTTTTCTTCTTCCTGGAGCTCTAAGGCACGTTTCTCTTTGTCGGCTCCCCTTTGCTGTCCTCTTGCTGACACTACTGGTCTCTCCGGATTCTTTCTTTCTTGAATAACAAAGAGCTAAGCATGCTTAAAATCTGTTTCTCTGGATGTAGGATTTTCATATTATACATCGCAGTTTTATTCAGTCTGAAAAACTGCTTGAGAACTTCTGAGAGTTTTTTTAATTGTCAGTAGGCAGCACTCTTTTTTTTTTAATGCCTCTATTTGGACTGGTGCCCATCTTTATGCTGAGGTCTCAAGCGTGGTTGTGTTATAGATGGAGATACATATAGCACATATCTTTGCACATGTATATACTGTATCTTCGTAGCATTGCTGAGAGGTCTACTGGATTGTTTTGCCTCGATTATGCAAGTGGCTTGATTTATGACTGAGCTGAGAAGGGCAGCAGGAAACTGTCACTATTTGTGGTATATCCCAGCCCATCTTTAGTTGTTTCGTAAGTAGTTTTGCTTCCAATGCTTTATTCAAAGTTGACGTGTTTTTGGAACATTCTTTGCCAGTTTAAGTGGAAAGACTTTATTTCTTACTTCCAGGTGATTCGCACCACTGTGCGTTCAGGGTGGTTTTCTGGCCTCATCTAAACTAGCTGATTTAAAAGTGGGTTTTTTTTTTTTTTTATTTTGCAAGCGATGTATATTTTTCTTTCCTTTTAATCCTTGAGTTCAGCTAGTGGATTTCACATAGTAAAGGAAAGATAAACTGTCACTGTACCCAAGTCTACTCACAGAATACGCAGTCGAGAAATAGTGCGCTGATGGAGGAAGCACTATGAAGATTTTCCTTTCCTGGCATATGTGGTGGTTCTCAGAAATCCAACGTTTGTTTGCACTACACAAAGTGAAAAGGGCTCTTTTCGGGATGTGATATTTCAGGGTTTAAATAGTCCCTTTGTACTAAGAGTATATGCACTGCTTTTTACTTCTGTTTATCCTTTTAGTACTTTTCCTTCTAGGATTTTGAAGTGACTTGGAAACGGAGCAAGCAGTAGCCTTTGCCAGTTCATGTGAAAAATAAAGAGAGTAAGGTATTGCACTCTGGGACTTGCACTTCACTGTCTGTGCAGTCATGACTGCAACTGAGCGTGTGCTCCTCATCGGTGGCAGAAGGAGACAAACCCACTCCGGTTCTTCTTCCAAGTCAGATCTTTGATTTTTCCTTAGTTGTCTTTTGTACTGAAAAGTCCTCTTTAACGTAATTTTAATGAAACCCTTGAAATTCTTGCTACATTAAGCTCAATTTTCAAAGCGGGAAAGTAAGAGGACTGTGAAAGATCTCTCTGCTTTCCCTCGTGTTTCTTCTGTAGAGGAGCAGGGCCCGGGGGGAGCTCAAAGAGCAGAGGAAACGTAACCTGAACAAAACTGCTTCATTACAGAAGCATCCAACTTTTGTTGGTGAAAGCTGCATATTGCCTTTGAGTAACACACTTTACCAGAGTGCCAAGTTACTTTTTCTTTATTATTTGTAAAGTGGGTGGCTAAAAATGAAAGAGATGACATCTCAGATAATGCCAGACTGTTTGTTTGTTTGATGGCTTGTTTTACCGGCTTGAGGAAGAAATGAAAACTCCTTTGGTCACTAAAGGAAGTAAAATAGCCAAGATCGCTGAAGCTTTGATCACGGTCTCAAATTTAAAAATAAACTAAGTAGCACTGCAAACAAACTTCTGTTGAGGCATCAGTAACAGAAACTGATAACCAGCTTTATGACAGAGATAATTTAAATTCTGTGCTGTTTTAAAATGGTGGAGTCAGCAGCATAGGAAAGGCAGTTTGAAAAATGGCAAGAGAAATCTTGCTTTTCTTCATAGTACCTTCTACCCCAAACCCTCTTCTTTTGTTCCTTCTCTCATGAAGCAATTAGGCACGTTTATGGCCGCAGTGTCTGTTCCTGAAAGATAAGCCTAATTCTTAGCAACACAAGTGTATTTGTGAAGGTCGAAAAAGGATGAAGGTCATAGCTTTCCTAATTGTACTTCATTACATGTCAAAAACCTCCTAATTCTTCAGCCAATTTCATTTTAGAAGCTAAGAAAAAGCGCCCCTTCAACAGTTCAATGCCATGTTAGTATCAATTTAAAACTATTTTCTTCGAACTGCAGGCCACTGCTTTATTTGAAGTTTGTTTATTTAGCCCGTTAGGATAATGGAGGGAGGAGTAAGAGGGTGTAAGGGGAAACCAGGAGTTGCTACATCGGCACTGAGGTGTCTCCTGTATCACATCAAACAAACACCCCTCAGGAGCGCCCTTGGTGCAGTTGCCGCTCCCCTAGCACAAGGGACAGGCTCTGTGAGAAAAGAGTGGGGTTTTGGGCGTGTAACATTAAAACCTCATCTCCTGAGCATACAAAGACCTACCTCTTGAAGAAAAGTCCTTCCCTGTTCCTGGTGGAACTTGGCTGTAGTTCTGTGAACGTCTTAGACTGTTTATTTGTATATTATCTGGTTTCGTTGTAAGCCAGATTTCTTCCCCCAGCCTGGTTCCCCACAAAGGCAACGACAGCTTGTGTTGGCCCAGGCGATGCAGAAGTAAGCAGCAGATGTTAGCTGGAAGGTGGGAATGCTGCTTTCCATGGTGCCCACTTAAGCGTTCAAAGCATGTGAGAAACCTGCGACCTCAGAAACTGCTGATCAGCACGTTCCCAGAGCTGTGTGGTAACTGCTCCTTACAGCCCCATTATGTTATTTACCTAAAGGGGTTCAGTCGGTGTATTGGGGACAATATTAACAAGTTCTGTGTAAGGAGCTTGGACCTCACTCACTTTCAAACCAAACGTACCAGTCAGAACACTGTTTACAGCAGTATTTGAGGATTTAGCACCTTATCTTGTTGGTTATATGTCTTTGTGACCCTGGGCTACAAAGTCAGAGACTGATTTGTCAGTGATTTCTGAAGAGTCAGGATTTCATGCTGAGTTGCTTTACAGTAACACAAATTTAGTTTATGATTTCTGCCATCTCATAATGATTTTTTATTGTGAAGACACTCTGTTGTGACAAGTTCTCCCCTTTACATGCCAAGTTAGTAAAGCAGTTAAAATCCTGAGCTGTTCAGGGTATTATTTAAATGTCTTTTGCAACCTTAGAGGAGTGTGACCTTGCTGTCCTGGCTAAATTCCAGTTTACATAATTATAATCTACTGTTTAACTCCCCAGGGAAATGCTGTGCAGAGGCCAAAACTACAGCCCGCACCATTTGGTCCAAACTGGGGTGTCTGCAAAGAATAGTGCTCTGCAGAGATGCCGCAGCTGAGCGGTGGTTGCTGCGTAATGCTGCGGTGTCAGCTGAGGGATAAATTGCTGCCTTTGCTTCTGCCATCACCAAAAGGTCACTTTAGTGGCAGACACTGAAGGTGATCAACAAGGAATACAAGCCAGAACAGAGAAAGAACAGGCTTTAGGACATCCAGAAACAGTTATCAGTATAACGTGACCCTGACAAAATTTGCCCTTGAAATTATAATAAATTAGTCATCAAGAAACATGGAACAATAGAATAGAAATTTTGCAGGAAAGAAAGATTGCTTTTTGTGGACAAAAGGCAGCTGTCAGGATAGGTGAGTGTTGAACAGATTACATAGATCAGCACCACTTTTATCAGAGGTTTACAAGACTAGACAAGCATCTGTCAGGAATATGTACGTGTTCAGCACTTACTCTGCCTCAGGGCAGGAGCGTGGGCTAGGAGGTCTGTTGAAGTCTCCTCGAGTTATATTTCAGGTTGTTAAGCAGAAATACACATGAAACATAAAGGTCTAGATGATGTTAAAACAACCTGTGTCAATCGCAGTTCTTCTTTTTTCCTTATTCTCGAACAACTGAAAAAACATACGCACCCATCTTTCTTTAGTAATACCAGCCCTTAATGTAGCTGTCCTGCCAAGTTTGCCCACCAAGGACTAGGGCGTGTTTTGGAGATGCTGTTTACTAGTAACCCCATAGCAGTGATTTTCAGTCTCTTCGGAAATCAGATCTTGACTGGAACCAGTGGGTTAAAATGACGGGTCACCTCTCCTCTGTATTTAGAGCAGCACCGGAGCAGTGTCACAAGGAAGCATCATCTTGGTCCAGTCCTGCTGTTGTGATGTATTTCATAAGACCTTGCCTTTATCTTCCATAGTGCTATCTGTAGCTGCTGAAGTCTCAGGTCCTCGTGTTTACCTGAGTGGAACATTTTGGAAGTAAGCAATTGTTGTGCGTTGTATGGTCTGTCCTTCAGCCCAAATAAAGCCGTGACTGCTTCCGTAGGAGTCACTGTCCTGTGATGATGCATGAGGCAACCCAGAGCTATCAAACAGTGACCTCTACATGTTGCAGAGGTGGTTTATTACCTGTTGTATTTATCATGTAACTGATTAAGATCATGTAACTGACAGTTACGTTCAAACTGACAGTAAGTTCAATTGCTTTCTCTATGCTCTTTTATGTCAGATCTTTCTGATGAAGAATAATAAAATCTGTATAAAAGAGCTTTTAGGATGAAGCAGAAGCCCAAAAAAATCAAATTAAGATTTGACTTAGGACATTGCAGTAAATATGGAGAACATTAATGGCCACTGAGATGCAGAGGATTAAAAAAACAAAAACAAACTGGGGAACAGCGGAAAACAACTGTTCTAAAAAGGAAGCATTCCCAAGCCACAGACAGGCGAGTTGCAGCTCTCTCTCTGAATTCTTCCTTGTAGTGATTGCAGTATCTTTCAGAAGATGTTTTCAAGGTTGGTTAGAAACTACTACACTCCTCAGTGTAGTAAAACTCTAACCAGAGATGTGTTTCCTGATTGAGCAGAAAAAACATACACACTGAACTAGAAAGTCAGGACTCCCTTTGTCACCCCAGCACGTTCGATCTACTGTGCAAAGCAAAACTGGTTATTTTCCAGTACTCTACTATCACAAGAACATGCGAAGCTTAAAACCCCACATTAACAAACACAGAGTTTCCTTCTTACCTTTAAAGCCACACTGAGGTGTTGCTGACAGGGTGACACCACCACGCTTCGATGCAGCCAGCGGCTTTCAAACAACGTGCATATAGGTCACTACTCGCACCTGTGTTTTCACAGAGGTGAAGTCTGATGTTATTTAAAAGACAGAAACCTTTCAGTGTCTTTCCTATTTTAGCACATGTTCTGGGGGGGT
>NW_010396912.1:0-795 GCF_000710305.1 Buceros rhinoceros silvestris | reverse complement strand
TCGGGGGGGAGTATGGGTGGATGGGGCACGGCAAAAGAAAAATCTGTTTTTCCTGTACTTTCGGTTTTTTAAAACCTCTCCGTTTTCAAAACCTGAAAGTCACAGTCAGTTACAGTCTTACCACATTTTTCCTATTTGTTGAAAGTTTTCATTTAGGGAAAAACTCCTCGGGTCCAAGGTTCTGAAAAGGCTGTATTAGTTCTAGATCCGTAGATAAGAGGGATGGAAATAAAAATTGCACAACATTTGGGGAGCTGTGATTTTTTCTTTTCAGCTACATATATCAGAAGTTTGCCTGAACAGCTGCTGTAAACAGGGAGAGAAATACAAAAGCAGAAAACTGCCCATAGTTATGACAGCGTTACTGTCTTTTCCTCCTCTCCTTCTCCGAGAGCTGGAAATAAACTGTCCTTAAATGCATTGTAATCTTGGTCCTGTGCAAGTAACCTGTGATAAACAACGGCCCTCACAGTTACAGGTAATCGTCTCAAAAGCTGTGGGTGTAACTTTACAGTACCAGAAACTGCAGAAGCCCTTGACTGCCAAGTAACTAGGTTAAGCCCAGCAGTTTAGGATGAAATTGTTACAATTATGTACTTTTGTCTAATTAGAAGGAGAATAAAGGATGTGCAATGCTCTGTCATTGGACAGTTCACCCCCTAAGTTGCATGAAACAAATTCCAAGTAAGGCTCTTTATGCACAGTGACATCTACTGAAGTGTGTTCCTATTCCCCACCTTCACGTTTTGGCATCCCTATAAATTCACAGAACAAAACCAGTTCACCAATTTTTCC
>NW_010396911.1:0-1987 GCF_000710305.1 Buceros rhinoceros silvestris | reverse complement strand
ATTAAACCTTAGCGAATAGCGCGCTCTACAAAGACCAGCCCCAAGTTTCTATGTCTGTTTGAGAGGCTGCAAAGGGAAGACGAAAAGCAGCGCCAAGATTCGGGGCTGGCCCCTTTGGTGTGGGAGCAATCGCTGGACATATAGTCACTTTGGAGTCTTGAATTCAACCTTGGCGAATAGCGCCCCATACAAAGAACATGTTGGAGGCAAGAGGCTAGAGCAAAAGTGTGAGCCCCAAGTTTCTGGGTGTGTTTGAGAGGCTGCAAAGGGAAGATGAAAAGCAGTGCCAAGATTTGGGGCTGGCCCCTTTGGGGTGGGAACATAGTCACTTTGGAGATATCAGTCGGCCAAAGTGAAAGGCGCCCTCCAGAAAGCCTATGTTGGAGGCTCGTGGCTACAGCAAAAGTGTTAGCCCCATATGTATAGGTGTGTGGGAGAGGGGCTGTTCCCTTTGGTGTGGGAGCAATCATTGGACATAGTCACTTTGGAGACTCAAATTTGGCCTAGGTGAATTGACCGCTGAGACGCTATGTTGAAGGTTAGCAGCTAGAGGAGACACTCATACTGTCATCGTCATGGAGTCACGGTCATGGAGTCTTCTTCCTAAATTCATCGTCCTAGAGTTCTTGTCATGGAGTCATCATCGTGGATTCATCCTCATATGGGATGTATCATGGAGTCGTCATACCGGTCGAGTCCTGGAGTCATTGTCACGGAGTCCTCGTCATAGAGGACAAGCCATGGAGTTGTCGTCAGGGAGGACGAGTCAATGAGGACAAGTCACAAACTCGTCATCATGGCGTAGTCGTCATAGAGGACGAGTCAATGAGGATGTCTTCGAGTCGTTGTTGTAGAGGATATATAGGAGTCGTCGTGGAGTCGTCATCATAGAGGACGAATCATAGAGACATCGCCATGGAGTCGTCCTCATGGAGGACGAGTCCTAGAGTTGTCGTCATGGAATCATCGTCATGGAGGACGAGTCACAGAGTCGTTGTCATCATGTCCTCAGCAGATGACAAGAAATGGAGTCATCGTCCTAGAATCATCGTCATGGAGTCGTTGTCATATCGGATGACTCACTGAGTCATTGTCATGAAGTCTTCGGCATAGAGGAGAAGTCATAGAGTCGTCAATGTGCAGTCGTCCTCATGAAGCCTTCGGCATAGAGGACGAGTCATGGAGTCGTTGTGATGGACTCATCATCATAGCTGACGAGTCATGGAGTCATCATCATAGAGTCATCATCATAGAGGACAACTCAACGCGGACAAGTCACAAAGTTGTCCTCATAGACTCGTCGTCATACAGGACGAGTCAATGAGGACAAGTCTTAGAGTCGTCATCAAGGGGATGAGTCATGGATTCATCGTCATTAGCCCCAAGTTTCTGGGTGTGTTTGAGAGGCTGCAAAGGGAAGATGAAAAGCAGCACCAAGATTCGGGGCTGGCCCCTTTGGGGTGGGAGCAATGGCTGAACATAGTCACTTTGGAGTCCTGAATTTAGTGAAAGTGAATTGATCCCTGAGTGGCTATGTTGCAGCTTAACAGCTTCAGCCAAAGAGTTAACACCAGAATTCTCTTGGTGTTTGAGAGGCTGCAAAGAAAACATGAGAAGCAGCCCCAGGATTCGGGGCTGGCCCCTTTGGGCCATATTTTGACATTTTAGTCATATATGGTCTTTTGTAACATGTTTGGCACAGGTAGGTAGGTGGTTTGGCACAGGTTTGTGTTAAGGGTTGAGGGACCGAGGTACCTCCTAGAATTACCTTAACGAATCCTTGTGTCCTGAACAGAGACAGAAAGGTTTTTAAAAAAAGGGAAGGAAGAAATTCACACCTCGATCTGCGTCCGGAAAAGCTGAAACAAACTTTTAATAAACAATAAATCCACACGACTATACTCTATTTTATATATATATGCATATAGTTACAAACCGAAAAAAAAGGGAAAACGGGAAAACTGAGGGAAAAGAAAAGGACTCAGAT
>NW_010396910.1:38774-66906 GCF_000710305.1 Buceros rhinoceros silvestris | reverse complement strand
GCCCGGCGCCACCCTCGGCCGGGTGAGCACGGAGCACCGGCACGGCGTCTCTCGGCGTGTCTTCGGGAGCGAGCAGCAGGAAAGAGGCAGGGAGGCTGCCAGGCCTGCGGCTGAGAGCTGGCTGCAAGATAAACCTCCAGGATTGCACGGGCAGAGCAGGAAGCACTCCGGACCCTGAAGCTTGAAGCCTTTGGAAAAGAGTTTGTTAGTGCTACAGTCCCAGATCCCTGCTAGCAGTGTCAGTCGTGCCCTGCTGCACTCGCTGCTGTAGTCCTTCCCAAGCCATTGCACTGCCACAGCACTCTTTTATAGGGGAAAAAAATATTGAATCCTGTTTGCTGTTCTGTTCACACCTTCCCCAAAGGGAGGTGGAGAAGAAAATTAAACTGAAGCTCTTGAAGGGGACTAGCTAACAAACATGGAGCCCAAGACCCTGCCAGGGTAGTACTTTTCACCTGGGAACTTCTCTGCTGTAACTCGCTGGTCAGTGCTTTCATTAGCACGCTGCTAACTGCTGGCAGACTAGCTATCTATGCTAAAAGAGAAAAGCTGAGAAAGAAGTAGCTTTCTACTTAACTCTTCACCTGCTCAGAGAGACGGAACTGAGAATGGAGGGTTCATCTCCCTCACAATGGGCAGTACTCTCTGTTGACGAGAAAGCCAGTGCTCTAAGTGATAACTGCTTCACCAGGCACTTCACACCACTAAGCAGCCTGTTTGGGACTCTGCGTTGACTAAGATTGTTCCATGGGTCCTAGAAGCAGCATCTCAGCACAGCAAAGTTCAGCACAATCCTACCTGGTGGAACCGACATGCTTTAAACTAGCCTGTACATCTTTGCCTTGCATGGTGCTGTCATGCCCTGATGCACCTAGAAGGAAGTTCAGATACAAGTGCTTAAACTACAGCCATGGTTTAGCTCATCTCAGCACAACTCATTCCACAAAGGGCAGCACAAAGACATAACAAGATTTTTGTAACATTTTTGTTTTCATAAGATCACTGCATTAATTTGGCACCTCTCATGTTACACAAGGAAGTGTCTCCTTGTTCTACACTTTTACAGCGTCTAGTTCAAGGACGTTCTTAGATGCTAGAAGAGAGGCAAGCTGTAAACTCAGTCTAGTGCCTTGAGAAGTCCAAGCGCAAGCTACATTTTGGGGAATTAAACAAACACGGACTACAAACTCAGTGGGTAATATGACTCCAGCCCCCACGTTAGTAGAAAATTGGGTCACTTTGGAGCATGTTTCCAAGCCCACAGCTTCCAACATTTATTTGTGACTGCAGGCTATCTGTCTGAAAGCTACATGCTTGGACTCTGCATGGAGAACACTCACTGCAGGTTAGAATGTAGCCATAATGTGAGGAAGGATCTGTGAAGACACAGCCATTCTCTTTTCCTCTGACTTTGTACGTGTGCTGTTTGGCCTGGGTGAAACTTCAGGTGCCAAATGAGGCATTAAATCATTCTCACTCAGAAAGCTTTTTAACAGTAGTAATCGTAAGTCAAAAAGCAAACACCCACCTGATCAATATTCCAGGCCAGCCAATACATGAATTTGGTACATTGCACAAATTGCAAATGGCATCACTCTTTTTGTCTCTGTTCCTCCAGAAGTTCCCGCTGCATTGCATTAGGGGAGCCAAACCCTAGAGCTTTTCTCGGCCACAAACTGTGTTTATACGAGCAATGCAGAAAGTGCATTAACCTTATTTCCTCCACACATAAAGGACTCCAGCGCTCTTGAAGTCCAGCTCTTGAGCTGCGGCCCAGGGATACTCAGCCAGCACCCCAGGCAGGGATCTTGACTGCATGGATCATAAAATGTACACAGATCATTTGCTGGCCGTGTTTTGTCATGCAGAAGGTGGCTAAGCAAATGCTTGTCGTCTTTCTCTCTTAGGAAGCAAATGAAAATTCTCTCAAGCTGCATGTGTCACAGCTTCCTCATTACAGACACAAGCCTGTGCAAACTGTTTCCTTCTGTGTCTCTAAACCTCTGTCTATGTACTCGGTCTTCTAAAACATCACCAGGAACATTCATCCACAATTCACTGTGGAGGCAGAAGGGGGAGGAGAAGCTGACCGTTAGAAGTAAAGAGCAACTGCAAACTGGGCAAGCTCAAGTCAGGTTAAGCAATCAGCTTGCACGTGAGGTTTAATATGTTGTTTCCCCATCTTTGCCTCTGCTCCAGCTGCAAATAGAAGACATATGCAACCTGGATTAATTTTTGTTATAAAAGAGTGGAGTCTGGCAAGGTACACAAATTAAGGACCCTTGCACTCTCTTTGGCCGGAAGCATCCTGGATTTTATTAGCTTAGTTACACACAGTGAAAAATTCTTAAGGGAAAGATTATTGTGGAAGGCAGAGACAGTCTTTTTTTGAGGGTGAAGTAGGACATAAAATGATTATGCTGCAGCTCTCCTTGATTGATTCTCTGTATGTCCACTATCCAGGCTGGATATTAACTGTGCAGGGCCACCTGTGGATGCTCCACATGAACAACTAAGCTATTTCCACACTCATCTGCATGGTGCTGCACAGTCCCAAGTGGGACATTGTCTCTGCTGGACATTGGCTTGAACATATCTGCACTGACACGGTCTCCCGCTGCATCCTCTTCTCGGTTTCACCCTCCTTGCATGTCCTCCACTCTACTTCAAGTGCATTCGGTGCCTGCTGTCTTAGAGCTTTCTGTGAATTGTGTTATGCCATCTGTATTGCCATTACCTTGCATTATCAAGAGAAAACAGTCCTTGGCTATGTATAACTGTGTTTATGCGTGCGTGTGTGTGTGCAATTTTCTTACTGCTGTGTAGCTGTGATGTATTAAGGTGGAGCCAACTGAATATTTAGCCATTTAGCTTGCTATGCCTGAGGTGGGTTTTTATCGGAATGTGGTATTTATATTATAAACTACAAGCCCCAAGTCCAAAATGTGCATCTTCAGAGCTCTTGAATTCAAAATACAGTCTCAGAAAATTAATATTTCAGATGCACTTGGTAGCTCTGACACTTGGGTATTAATGAAAAAGAACAGACATGCTGCAAGCTTGATCCAGCCACCATTTCAATCAAAGGAGCTTTTTATTTGACTTTTATGGGAGCCGAGTTGGGCCCTGAACATACAATGTTTCAACTTTTTTAAAATGCTTAAGTGAAACTATAGATCTTCAGATATAAGCAGGAGGATGCTTGAATGCAGCATTCCAATTCCTTGGCAGTAGAGTTTTATTTAGTACAATTTCTAAATAACCAATGTCAGAATATGAAATATTCTAGACATGCTTCCTCTGTCACTATTGTTAGTCAAGTGACAGGTTACATGTATTGTTAATTGAGCACTGATTTAAAGGAGACAGATTTGCAGATGTAAAAATAATGTGAGTTTGCACTCCATGTTCTTCACAGTTACTCCAAGGAGTAAAAGAAATGAACGAGTCAAAATAGGAATTGGTGGTTAATTATAAACTGATTCTTAACCTCATCTCACCTTTACCATCAGTGTGCTAGGATGTAAATGAAATTTAGAAAAATTGCTTACCAAAAAAAAAAAAAAAACCCAACCAAAAAAAACCCCTTGGTGGCTGACAGAGCCTGTCTTGTGTGTTCACCTAGTCGTGTCAACAGTATAGGGATGGCAATTAGTTTGTGGTGTCTGCAGGGAAGTTTCTGTGGATAAAGCACGCACAACTCTGTACCTGCCTTCGCAGAGCCAGAGGAACAAATCTACATGATGCCCAGGACAGATTAACACACAGGCATGTGCCTGGAGCTCCAGCTCTGCTTTGATGACAACGACATCTCTGTTTTCATTATCGGGAAATGCTTTTAGCCCTCCTGGCCATGAAGCAAAGCTGGAAATTGCAACCTGCATGTCACGGATACAGCAACATCTGCTTGAATCTGCTGTCAGTGTCCAGCAGAGGGAAGGGCTGTACCTAAAGCTAAAGGGAAATTACAGAGACTTTTTTTTTTCCTAAATAAATAATGAAGACAGAAAATATTTTTCATTTTTAAAAATGCTGTTTTCATGAATTTCATAAAAAGAGCACTGACAATCTGAAAATGTTTTCATTTTTCAAAACTTACTCCCATATAATACAACTAAATGGAACGTTTCAGCCAATTAGTTTTATTTTTGGCAACCTAAACTGCAAATAAGCTTCAGTATTCAGTCAGAAAGGAAATTCACAGCCCTGTTACATTACCATTAGAGTAAGCAGGGGTGTGGGGGAGAGGGAGAGATCCTGCACCAGCTGCCCCTAACAGCCCTCACCCATCCTTGACCACATTTCTCTTTGAAGGTTTCTAAGTGCCTTGCTTTGACCAAGCACACCTCAGCTGTTCTCCACTCCTTTGATGTCTGGTGGAGGTAAATTTTAATTTTCTTCTCAGAGTAGGCCTTGGAAACATTTACCGGATCAGAAAATAGCACTACTTTTGTAGCCCTTTTCAGTGCCTCGCCAGTGACTGACAGCTCATCACCAAAGGAGGCCGAATAAGCCAGGAACAAACCACAGAGAGGGGTGATCTACGTAGCAGCTCCTGTCTCCTGCCTTCTGGGCTGAAAAATGCCCTTTCATCCCTCTCAAAGTCAGTCTGAAACAGGCAATCCTCAACTGCTACCTCCTCCTCCTCTTCCCCCAGCATGTGCCTCAGCCATCAGAACCTGCTGAGATTTTCAGAGGACACAGAAAATGGACCAAAATGAGCAGAGGGAGAGAGGCTGGAGGCCACAGCTGAAGAAGAAAGAGTTTGTGCAAATGAGTCACATTCAGGTAATTCACCAGTCCTGCTTGTGAGACGGATCCTCCCACCATCTGCAGGAGTCCAACCATCTACAAAAGCTTACAGTATGTCCTAATGCATCTGTCTTTTAACGTATGAGCAGAAGCAATCTCAAGCCTGGCATTGCCTTAACTTTCCAGTACTTAACTCTGCGGCCTCAGCTAATAATGTTCTTTAGACGGACTTTCTGGTATGTGATTTTGTAGATAAAAAGCAGACAGTGCACTTGAAGAGAGGCCAGGCTGGCACACAACTACAGAAAGATTGTTTTCCTACTATAGACTGCAAGGGAAAAAAGAAAAAAACCAGCTATACTGCCCAACAATTTTCATAGCCTGTGGCAGCAACACATCAGAAAATACAGAAATGTTTAAAACATCTGTGGTTATAAAACATGGGATGGCTTCTTGCAGGAAATTTGTTTGAAATGCGTGAAAGTGACTATGTTAGGTGTCACCCAGGGGAACCAAACCAGAGCTTTTCCGCCCCAAAGGCACAGGTAGCTTTGATAGCTGGAGCTAAACTTTGGCTCATGTGTGTGTAGTTTGTGGGCCCGACCACGAAAGGACCTACAGTCAGCTGCAGGTCAGAAGTGTCCATTTCCCTGAAGTCTAAGTTCTCATGTTACTGCGTGAGTGGAAATACTATGACTCAGAGGAGGGAAAACACCCAAACCATACTTCTGCCCTGTAACTGGACAATTTATTTCAGTGTGCAACTCAGTCCCTCAGCAGACCCCTACACCCCCATCTGGCTTTGGAGATGTCCTGCCCTTTTCCAAACCCTAACGGTGACTTGCTGCTCCCCACCAAACATCCTCTAATTCTCCGAGCCACAAGAGCTTCTCTCTTCCCCTACCTCTGCCACTTCAGCACTTGGCCTGTCTCTGGAGGGATGCAGCAAGGAAATTCTTAATGGGCCTCCATGGGACATCACAGGGAAGTCCAGGAGTGAGGAAGAAGATCAGGCACATAATTCACGACTTATCAGGCAGAAGGGGCAAACAACAACAGCAGCAGCAACAAAAAAGCTCTTCTCTCTAGAGTGGATTAATAGGAGCTCCCACTAGAGCCCATTAAACGAAACAAAATGCTGAAAGCCTCGGAATATTGTGCACTTCATCATTTTCTCAGGATCCCAAAGGAGAGGATGGGAAAAGTTGCAATGCTACCAAAGTAGAGGAAAGGAGCCTAGAAGAGGACTTGCTCAGGAGGAGGGAGCTCTGCCAGGGGAGAGGGGCTCATATCTCCTCAGTAAATGGATGAACGTCCTTCTTTGTGTGCCTGCAGGTGATATTTCGACTCCTCTGGTCTGTACTCAAATACCTTGTGCTCTCCCAAGATTTTGCAGGGCCTCAGTGGATTGTTTGCTTGTTTTGTCATTCTGCCATCTGGCCAGCCTGACACAACTGTCCCTGGCAGAGGTTAAAATTTTGGTGTATTGTCTAAATTTGGAAGTGACATTTTCCCCAGGATTTGTAAGCAGAACTAATGAATCAGTACAGTGCAATCTCTCTTACTCTCTCTTCATGGAGTTTGACCAGAATTTTAGCACGACAAAGATGATGTGTTGACAGGACAGATTGCAAGGATAGTATCTCCTAGTGTGCTCTGCTGATGTATCTTGCTTCTGCTCAGTATCTTCTCCTTCTGTCAAGACTTCTTTGTCTACTGCAGTCACTCCACAACAGAGTTTATTCTTCTCATGGGACTCCCTTTGAATGTCTCTGAGGACACATCTGCATGGCCTCCTGCTATTCCTGTTCAGGATCTAGAGAGAAATTTGATAATACAAATCATCCCAGCTCCCAGCTCATCCCGAAATAATACCTAAGGTCTTATTAGGCAAGCTGCTGTTTGGCCCAGCAGGGCCTGGATCAGGATCCACTCACTCCTACACTTTGCGGGCTCTGTAGGGTTTGGGGCATTCAACACAAAAAAGCGTGAATGATTGTCACTTTTCCAATTTTTAATTTCTTTAAAACTGCATGTCTAGGTTCCATGAAGTCTAAAGCTTAATGACAATAGAACAACTCTCAGCTTTTCTTGTGTTTTCTAAAATAAATCACCTGAAGAAAGGGCTTTAGTGACCATCATTTAACTGTTTTTGATTTACTAGCTTTCCTTATAGATAGCATATGCTCTCCATGGCTTCCTGAGGAGCAGAAGTGGAAAGGTTGTGCTGATCCCTTATGGGTATCTAGTGATAAGACACATGGGAATGGCTCAAAGCTGAGACGGGGAAGGTCTAGACTGGACATTAGAAAGCATTTCTTTACTGACAGGGTGGTCAGACATTGGGACAGGCTTCCTAGAAAGGTGGTTGGTGCCTCAAATCTGTCAGTGTTTAAGAGGCATTTGGACAATGGTGGTCAGCCCTGAATTGGTCAGGCAGTTGGACTAGATATCATTATAGGTGCCTCTCACCTGAAATAGTCCTATTCTATTTTATTCTATTCCATTCCATTCCACTCCATTCCATTCCATTCCATTCCATTCTATTCTCTGTTCTGTCCTATCCTATCCTATCCTATCCTATCCTATCCTATCCTATCTATGCAATTCTTTCCCACCCCGCAAAGCTGCAAGAGCTCATATATACAAAAAATCAAGGTCGGTTTTGGCTTGTAAATTGTGGGCTTTACTGTGCCAAGTAGCTGCAGGAGAATCTTTGCAGGGGAATCAGGTGGATAGAGTGTCACTTTGCATTCTGTGACATCTTCTCGCCATGGGGATGACTCAATTTAAAGTGGAAGACGAGTATGCAAGAAAATTTTCACTTGCCCATCCAGGCTGTTGCAGCCCTGGGGTGCTGTCCAACAGGACATGCTGCTCTCTTCTGCTTGGCTTTGAGAGGCGGAAACGGTTCAAGCAGTGATCACCTAGTACTGGCTCTGTCAGTCTGAACGTTGTATTAATTACTGGAAACTAAAGCACTGTTTCACAACACTGTTTGCAAAGCTTTTTCATATGAAAAGTGTTGACCGGTTAAAATCCATGCAGAGTGTCAGAGCCAGATGGGAATTTTTTCTTATGGAAAACAAAGCAATTTTAGAGAAAGGTAAGGGTGAATTTGTACACACTGAAATCTGTAACCATCCCAGTCAGATAAAAGCCCTCTTATGCATGCGATAGAGGATTTCTTTACTCCCACATTAATTATCTATGCAATATCTGCTTTCCAGGATACTTCATAGACTGGACTTGCAGATTTGAGAAAAATAGCTATGGAAATAGAGGAAATGCCTTTGAAAAAAGTGGGTTTAACAGTATATGACTAGGAAGTTAATTATGTCTCCTGTTAATCAGGACAGGCAGCAGCCTTAGGAAAACATATGTAATATAACCTCCTGAACATTTTTTGGCAAAGAGATGATTTTCCAATTGCATTTAGGAGACCAGGAAACTTGGTCAGCAACAATACATGCATTTGCTCTGCACACACTGAGCACTGCACCACCAGGCTGGTGTTGTTTGGATTCACTACTCATTAAAAAAAATAAAATAAAAAGGAAAATTCTTCAAATTCTTGAAATATGTGGTTCCAGTAGTTTTTAAAAAGTTGTCTTTACATGTCTGAGATGATTCTTTATTTAAAAATGAATTATGGTGAAAAAATAATTGAAAGTTCAACAGCAAGACAAAACATTTTATTATGATCAAAATGAAATGTTTTTATTGAGCTGAGGCTACTGAACTGGAAAAAAAAACAAACCTTTTTTTTTCTCTGAGTCCTTGGGAGTTTGACTCTTTGTTCTGATTTGATGTAGAAGCATCTCTTGAAATCTCAAAATACTCCCAGCACAAGAAAGCTACTTCACGTGAAACTGTACCTGGGAGGTGAATGACTCTAGACCAGTCTTCTCAGGAAAGAGACAATCAATAGCTGGCAGCTCTACCCCATCAGTGTAACATAAATGCCTCCCATACAGCCAAGACACTGATGGTCAGCTCGACCTCACTGACTTCTGCCTACTGCTAGGCTCACTTTGTTTGTGTGTGGTTTTTTTCATACGAGCACATTGGAAAAAAAAGAAAAGCTGTCTACCAAAAGAAAAGAGTCCAGCGCACACATGGTTGCAAAGACAGGACAAAAAGGTCAGTCTCAAGCTCCCAATCTGTGGTTGATTGGAAGGTGAAGCAGGGTTATTGTACTCTAGACATCTAGCTTTCAGATAATTAAACTAAACTACTTGTCAAAGCTTTCTCCCTTGAAAATGTAGAGAGATGAGTGCCTCCTGAGGGAGATTAGGAACACCTCTCTTGGGCATTTACCTGAGCATAGCTTGAATTGCCCTTTTGGAAGTGCCAGCCTCCTCCCCACTGGCAAACAAGACAGCTTGCCATGGCGCTGTTCAAAATATTATCTATCTTCTGCTGGGCATCTCCATAATATAAAATGCAGTGAAGGTCTAAGTCTTTAATTGCAGATATCACTACAAAACAACAGGAGTCCAGCATAGCACTAGTGATTCATGAGAGGATGCAGTGCCTTCTCTAAACCTGAGTCATGAAGAACCATTCTGGGACAGGGGAAGTTCATTTTCATGCATCACTAGGGACATTTATTCACTACCAAACTACAACCAATTTGAAATAATGAGCTAGAGGTCACAGACTTTCTGTTTTACACTTTTATTGATTCCTGGAGCTCTTTTCTTTCCCCGTAGAAAACTGCTTTTATTTCTGTACATCTACCCTTCTTCAGTAGGTGGGGAAAGAACTGCTGTTCTTTCCATGTTTGCAAGGATGGGCTACATATTAAGCACATTCCTTCTTATTTTTAACTTTCTGTCAGCCAAACAGCAGGTGGATCAAAGCCAGTTTATAACCATGCAGGACAGTTCTCCATGGCAATTGCTGTTCAGAGGCCTGAATTGCTATGAAAAGGGCAACCTTTGATCTCTCCAGCCCTTCGCACATATAACAACTACTGCTCTGTTCGAAGCAAAGAGCTTGGCTACCCATCACAGATTAACTAAAGAATTTTGATAGAAAAACCTCTACAAAGGGCCTGAGGGGCCTGGCAGGGGAGAAGCAGCATTATGAAATACAATAATGGAGTAAACAGAGGGTGAAGTTGCTAAAAAGCACCTCCAAACTATGTAATTCAGTGACCTGGACTCAAACTGTTTATGTGCTTCCTCTCTTGCAGTCCTGCTGCTGCTGTTTTTATTATTTTTGGCCTGGGAGAAATATCTTTCTGAGTCCATTTCATCTTGATGGATTATGATGCCATTTTAAATGTCAATTGATAATAATTGTGCTGTGAAAAAACCATAATAAATGTTATCAGTTTAAACCTACAGTGTCCCTTTTATTAATATTTTCAATTTATGAGCTCGTTGAGAAATCCACAGAGACAACAGGGCTAATAAATCTGAGGTTAAAAGGACTCCAGAAGGCAGGCTACATGGGCTTTCTGCTAGATCATTGCCAGCTGTTGAATTTTGAGAAGATCAGAGCAGCTCAGCTGTCACTGGGGAGATCGTCGGAGTCCAGTAAGGCATAAAGGATGGAAAACAATCTACAAGGACATAAGGCTCCAGAGGTGATGTGGGCAATTTGCAGCTGCACTGTCACTGGCAACTGCTGGTGCACCTATGCACTGGTGCCTCTGAGCACCTGAGCTTGTAGACTTCCTCTGAACAACTGACTGAGCACAAACCCTGGGAGATGGGGTGTTGTGAGCTGCTGCATCCATGCTGTGCATAAACACTGGGTAGCTCTCACTCTGAGTCATATAAAAAAGTGGGAGCTTAAACAAGATGTTTCAGATGCATCAGGTGGAATATCGTCCCTTTATCATCCTTACCAGAGGAAGAGACCAGTGGGACAGGAACAGTCATGTTTCCTGACGGACAGCATATATACAATTCTTCTTCCTCTTTGAGATAGGCAATATAGGGCAAAAAAACTCCCAAGAACTTATCTCAAGTTGATTTCAAGTACGCACATCCAGAATTTTTCACTTTATGAAAGCATACCGTATTTTAGAAACCTCACAGTCTTTGTGGATCTCTAGACTTGCCTGGCACAGGCAGGATGAGTTGAGAAAATCTACACAGCATTTTTGTTCTAGACAGCTGCCTTCTAGTGTAAAGAGTTGTCTTCAGAGCTCAGCAGCCCCAGGGGAAGGTGCGTTTCCTTCCTCAAAGACTTTATAGACTAAATTAGACAGGTAGCACAATAATTGTAACAAATGAGAGTCATCTGCATTTCCAGGTCAAGCAGAAATGTAAAAATATCCCCAAATTACCCTATGAAAGCCATCATATTAGAACTTGTCAGAAAAATAACTTCTTCATTCTTTGGCAATTTAGAAGAAAATATTTTCTTGTTTTGAACATAAATACTTCGCTAAATTTCAGCAACTCAGTCATTTGAAAGAGGGGGTCAACTGAAATATTTTAATTTGCAAAATGTTCATTTGCATTTCAAGCTTCTATTTTTTGCCACTTATCTTTATTTTAACATAATACAAATCACAGTAATTCCAAACTAGCAGTCATAACAAAGAAAGTGTTCCTTTTTTTGTAGTCAACAAAATAGTAATTATCACTATTTTTCCATTTTTTTATTTAAACTATATTTAAATGTTCGAGTCTTTTGGTATTACTTTAACATTTTTGTATCAAATCTGCATTTTTTTCTGAAGAAACTTTTGTACACAAAGCATGGGATTTATGCATCATTACACTGCTGATTTCTAATCTCCTTTCAAGAGTTGTCACTTACTTGTCCTATTTCCTACTTTAGTGCTTGTCGTGTTTTTCTCTGTAGGAGAACAAAAGTATTTTTCTCAGTTGGCATTGCCTTCGATTTTAATAAAAAGAACAATACAATAAGACAGAATAAATATAAAGCCTTCACAAGGAAGCTTTCAAGTTGTAAATTTGCATGTGCACATCTCATTTAAACACACTCAAAAAATCAACTTGTCCCTGCGAGCAGAAGGGAAGTTTAAAGTCAGAGACTATGACAGAAAAGTTATACAAACATGCACAGTTTGATTTTGCAACACGGGGCTACAGCATTGTCTCAGCAGGCGCCTACACAGAGCGAGTTGATGGCACTGGAGACAAGCAGCGCATACTCTCTGAATACAGAGGTCCTCTGGTTTCACTTGATACGTGTTGTCAGAGTGATCATTGAATAAACGTGTTTTACTGAGATGAAAACTTGCAGTGTGCCTGTCTCAGCTTTCTTTTGTTCAGAAAATTTTTAATGTGGAGGAACACGTATTTCTTTAGGAGACAGTGTGAGCGTTCATAGAGTCAAAACTGTCAGAAGGCTACATTTCTTCCTTTCAAAATGGTGTGTATTTAACTCAGAAAAAATGGCGCACAGAGGAGGGATAGGAGGTGTAGTTTTTGCCCAGAGTCTCTAGGCTAATTTACCCAGGCAACGACCTCCAAAGATAGAGTCTTCTCATAATAACTGTTGGGACCTATTAGACCTTCCCGTGAAATCCTGCTCCTCCTCCATCTGCAGCGAGAAATTAGCTCCTCGAACACAAAGAGGCTTTAATAACAAACCAAAGCCAAAGCTTTCCACAGCAAAGGAAAATGTGTCTTTTCTTGGGCTTCACTTGGCAACTGAAGCAGACAAATCCATGAGCTTCGCTCCTGGACCTACACAGAGCCTTTGGAAAAATGGACAGCAGAAGAGGCTTAAAAAACAGGGCCTCCTGGTACCTAGAGCTGGTTGCTCTGTGCCTAGAAGCTTTCAGATAAAAGGTAGCACAGTAAATATCAGACAGTCCAGACACTGCCATATGTGCTAAATTAATACTCTGAAGGCTGGGTCAAGGGCATTCAACTCCTGGCATCCGAGCAGTGTGTAAGATTTGGAACCATTACTCTGTAGGAAGACAGCAAAAGCAGAAGTGTCCCCTTTTTTAGTACCTGAGGCAAGCTGAGTAACGAAATAAGGCATCTGTAAAAGAATGCACCAGATTTCTCCTTGTGTTTTCTCATGGATTTTGAATAAGGAATCACGAGGAAAAAGGGAACCCTGCTGTTAAATAGGTGGTTATCATCCAGGGTGTAAATTCAAATAATCTCTCTTTTCCTTCCCTTTGCATAGAGATGACATGCTCACATCTTCTCAGCCCATAAATTACACACTTTCTCATTCTGCCTAAGCAGAGAAGGTGAAGACACCCCTCTTTGTGTGCCCAGCCAGAACTGCAGGCACTGGCAGCAAAGCACGAGAGGACAGCTTGACCAGACTGGCATCCCCCTGCACACATCGATTGAAACAGCAAGGTGATCTCTGCTTACAGAGAAAGCCACAAGTCCTTTTGCACCCACGCAACAGCTGCCGCCTCATCACACAATCAGGAAGGCATGAGAATCTCCTTTACACAAACAGCTCCATCGAGCCACTGGGCAGAGGAATTCAAAGGCAACAAAAAAAAGCACTTCCCGCTCTCTACCCCAGGCATTTCATTAGTGTGAAAGACTTGCTTGTCTACCCTGTCACCTGGGGAAAAGCTAACTAATGAAATCAGATAATTAAGTATTCTTCATCATGACTGGCTGCACCATTTTTTACCTCTTTCATTGCTCTTTTCCCTACTGTCCCACTGCTTTTCCAGTATCTCGAATCTGGAAAAAGCCGAAAGCCTTTCATCTTATCAGGTGAGGTTTATTGCCCCCTGGTTACACAGTAATTTTGGTCTCGTTCCACGAAGAGGTCATATGGTATGATATCAGCTCAAGAACTGTCAGTTCATTGGACAAATAAGGCAGGGCCTGCCAATACAATTATAAGAGTCTGATAAGGAAGGTGCAGAGGAGAACCAGCGGGAGGGGGAGACATAACCATAGCAATTTAAAAGGTGAGGGGCGATCCCAGAAGAAAGGAAGAAATGCCAGTGGGGCCAGGAAGAGGGAAGGAACCAGAGTGTATATAACCATGCATTCTACCCAAAATAAAAGTTAGGAAGAAGGTAGAAGTGGCTCTGGAGAGGAATCGCTGGTATTTATCTTCATTATCTGGGAAATCTTCTCTCCCTGAAGTGGACAGCTGACTGGAAGGTGCAAGCAACTGGTGGGATGATTATCAAGCTGTCTGGCCTCAGGAGAGAAAGAAAATAATGTTTTATCTTTAGAGTATAGGTGGGGGTAGAGGGGAGTAATTCCTATTCCTAAGCATGTTGCAAGGGCCATCTCTTTTTCTCTTGTGACTGATAAGATGGGACGATGTTGAAAAGCACCTGTTTGGAAAGTTCAAAGGATTTCCAGAGTAGAAGAAAAGAGAATCTGAACCAGTGCTGATGGCTTGGGGGGATAGCTGAAGGATAACCTGAGAATTGCTTCTGAGGGAGGCTGCCATGTGTGGCTCCTTCTTGTATGCAAGAGAAGTTCACAGGGCGTCTCTCTTCCTAGTAAACGGCATGAGGGACAGGTATTCATCCTGCTGATTGTTTTCTTAACTCCATAACAATACAAATCCAGTGGGCTTGTCACAGATTTCAGCCTGAGAGCAGGAAAGAAGGATAACTGCCCCGCAAACAGGATTTGCCAACAAGAAGCGGCCCTTCCCAGGGCATTTTCTTGCCTCGGTCTGCAAGGAGCACACCTCCTCCTGGGACAGCCACGTGACTGTTCAGAGCTCTGCGAATCTGACCTGGCCGGGCACGTTCGGCACTGGGTGGGGTTGGTGAGACTTTTGGCCCCCACTTCTAGTGCTGTCTTCCCCAGACACGGGGGTGCAGGTTGTGGTCCCAAGCTGATCAGCAGAGAGGAGCAGGCGTGTGTGCTCACTCGTGAATCGCCTTTGTTTCTCCTCCTGACACTCCTGCAGGTTGGCCAGGCACGGGTGGGGAGAGACACGCACCTTTCCAGCTGCATGTTTCTTGTGGTGCACCAAGAGCTGGGAGAGCAGGAGAGGACTCTCTGCGCTGTGTTCGCTCTGGCAGGAAGATGATGGACCCGCAAGTGTGTGCCAGCGAGGGAAAGCCCAGTCTGTCCTTTTCCATTGAGGAAATCTTAAAGAAACCTTCTGCCCGCATCACCCGAAGTAACTACTCTGAGAAACCCCCAGCCCTGAAAGCAGGATCGCCACTGGGTTTTGGTAAGTACCGGTCATAACACTTAATGAAAACGCTCCTTTCTTCTTCACCCCCAAATCTGTCCTGACTGATTGTGTAGAATTTCTGTTCTTTAGTTTTTGTAGGAAACTGGGATTTCCCTAATCAGGTACAAATCATTCATTATATAAACAAAAATAATCTTTAAAAAATAATTTGCTTTCAACCTTGCTGCTGGTTCTGCTGCCAGTCTCTGGTGGGATTTTGTACATTATGAAGCCCTGGTGTCATTGGAGCGGTGGGTGTGTAACCTGAACATTTATTGCAGGTATCTCTCATCAGTAACAGTGAGAAATACAACGTCCTGGTGTCTTTCCCTTTAAAAACCAATACTACCTTTATTTTTTAAAAAAAAGAAAAAAAAAAGCCTGTCATAAAGCAGGACACGCATTCAAACTCAGGAAGCTAGCCTAAAATAGCTTCAGCTTAATGAAGTTGTTGGTTTCACTTCTATCAAGAGTTGTCTGTTGCCTGGCATTGCAGCCAAATCTCATATCAGTACCATTTTGTGATAAATCTGACCACTCACCCTCAAGCAGGAAAAATGGTCTGGAAGCGTAATGGTAGCTAAGGAGTATTAGAATGCAATTGCTGGAACAAGAAAAGAGAAAGCATTTGTGTTTAATCATTTCTTCTTATCATTATGGACAGTCGGTCCTTTCATGGACTAAATAAAACCAGCTAGTAGAAAACCAGCATTACTTCAATCTTAGCAAACCAGCAAGTGCATTAGCCTTTTTGACTTCAGTTTCCTCAGTTTAGTTACTTTGGCCTTGAGAGAACTTTTACCCCCACAGAAATTGTCTTTCTTCTTCCTTAAACAAAGATCAATGGGAAACATTTTCTGGATTTAGTATTTCTTCTTTTTTAATCTATATCTTCCATGAAAAGGGGATGTTTTATGTGTACATACACATCCACTTAACTGACAAATTACCTGTAGTTTTGACGGAAAATATTTACTCACCTCTCACTCAACTGCTTTCAACAAAGCTTAATGCTAGACTTCATTTTTCATAACAGAGATCCTTTCATGGATCAGGACCCCATTTCCCATGGCACTGGATGAACCACCAGAGAGAGTCTTTTTCCAAAAATGCAGCAGTCCAAGTAACCATTGCTTATGCACATAGTTTCAGCTTTTTTTGTGTGTCCAAATTGATACTGACCTGACTGGAAAGCAAACAAGACCAAAATCTGGAAGGAAACTACTACAGTGAAGAGAGCACCACACTCACTGGTGTAATGTTAGTCACCAGTTGGGGTCAAGCCCAGTCACACTGTCTCTCAGCCATGATTTGCACGAGACGTTTACTTTCTTGTTCACGTCTGACACAGGGTAACTTCAGTCACTTTGTACAGAGCTTGTTTCCTGACGATGGGGCAAAGCCAGCCCTCAACATATCCCACAGCCATGGGAGCCTTAAGCATTGGAGTTGAGGGTACAACTGCTGCCTTTGTGCCAGTACCTACAGCTTTGCACGGAAACATCTGTATGGGGAAGAGGGATAGTGTGCTGCTGAATTTTCACAGAACCATAGGATAATTGAGGCTGGATGGGACCTCTTCAAGTTATCTGGAAGTCCAGCCTGCTGCTCAAAGAAAGGGCAGCTTCAAAGATAGAAAAAGTTGCTGAAAACCACAGCTAGTGTTGTTTGTCTGTTTCACCATTGGTTTAGGGGTTTCTTAAAGCTGCCCGTACAGCTAGGACCTGAACAACAGCAGATCCAGGCCATGTTTCAAATATGGTCCTGAAACAAGCAAGAACTTCATCATTTGTAGGGGTGGACAAGGATATAGCTGATGCTGGAGCAAGTGAAATAGGGCCCATGTGCTGAAAGAGCCTAGGTGCTAGGTTGTGAAGGGGTGGGGGAAGTGCTGGTGTAAGCTCTGTGGGAGTGAGTTTTTGTGAGCTGAAAGTCCTTTCTAGAGGGCCTGTGGCAGGCACTTTGTGCCACTGGATCTAAATGGAGACAGATAACACCACTGAAAATGAAGTCAGTGCTGTTCATAGCATGGACCATAGAACTGCATTTTTACAACACAAGACTCTTCTCTGGGAACACAGAAGCGTGGCACAGACAGGACCTTTTTATATTAAGTCTGGTTTACAATCAATATGTTGAAGCCTTGTTTCACTGCGTGCCTTGGCTAAGCATGCCATTCCAAGGCACGAGGTCTGACAAATCCATATGCAGAACATGGTGGGTTCCCAGGATTGCACTACTGTGCTGCCAGTACTGTCTCATCCCAAATTACTCCACATGAGAGTACAGTCAGTATTTCACCTTGAAAGCAATGCAGGCAGAACAGCCAGGCCTTGCCTTCGACTTCACTTCATCACCCAGCCAGAGAGAGACTGTCCTGCAGCAAGAGAACATAGTGACTCTTCCCTCCCCTGCTAGAAAGCAAGGTTGGATTACTATACTTAAGGCAATGTGAAATGTTGACTCGTGAAAATGGTACATACACATGAAATTTCACTTAACTGCCACTGGAGCTGGGGAAACAGGAAAGCTGTAGAAATATTCTAAGATGTTGTTGTATGTTGCTTTTGCAATTGATCAAGGATGTTTAAAAAAGAGAATTAAAATGAAACATTTTCACTGTTGGTTTCTTACTAACACCAGAGAGATACCTGAGCTTATTACCCTTTGCTTTCCCAGCAGAGCAGCTGATTTTTTCAGATAAGGTTTATTTATTTCAGTAGTGCAATACCCTGTGCTGTACATCTTGGGATGATTGCTGCATTTCATCAAAGTCATTCAACTTCATGACATATAACACTGACATTAAACAAACTGTGCAAATAGTCAGCCATATCTAATTTGGCTCAGTCCTGGCCAAGGTCAGGGAACTGAAATGATCTAGGGAACTTCTTGGGTATGCCAGAATGGGACACAAATACAGGTGCTTTCCCAGAACAGTTCAGCAGCAAAGAAGGAAGTACTACAGGTCACGGGTGAGTTTTATCTTGTTGTTTTAAGAACGTTTTCCACATCCCATATGGTATGTATCTGAGCCAAACCGTGATTCATATAAGAGCAAGAACTGGCACCACACACATACTCATGGCTACCGTAAGGTAAGTATCCAGGCCAAAAAATGATCATCCAGCTCATCTGCTGATTTAGGCACTCTAGGTACCAAGATTACACTTGTCCTGAAGTCTAAATCTAGTGATTAAGAGCTAAGAAGATGGGTAGGACCAGAAGATGTACAATGTCGGAAATGAGAGACATATAGACAAAGCTTATCCTGGAGTCCTTTCCCAAGAAAACCCAGGGTTGTTGGACCAGATGACTTCCAGAAGTTGCATCTGACCTAAAATATTCTATGATTGTTGTGGTGCATAGTGCCAGCCTCTCACGGAAACCTGGGGCAGGATTTGATCATGTATGAGAAGATCTCTAGGCCTCACTCCTAAGTTCACAGATCTTTGTGGATATAATTCCAGTGGGACTTGGAATAAGGAATGTGCATTCTTCCCAGGTTCCACAACTTCCAGTTGCAGTATTAGCCATTTGTGAGTTTACTGCACAAACACAACTACTAGATGACCTGGAGCAGCAGCTGTTGATCTGAAGTCTCCTGAAATTTTTTAATTTTTGGAAGACTCTTACCAAGTAAAAATAGGACTAGTGAGCAAAAAGATATTTTAGTATTCAGCCTACGCTTTCCCTCTCTTCTTTTTGTCACAGTGCCTAGAAAGGGTAACCACGGCCTTTGCAAGGAATGCAAATAAACACCCAGCAAGTGCTGATCCCCTCCCCAGTGCCAACGCTTTAATTTTAAACAGAGAAAAATAGTAAGCCTATTTCAGAAGAAATCGTTTTGAAATCCCTGAGGACTTGATTTCAATGTGCTTGAAAATACATCTGAAATAACTGTTCATTACTCCCCCGGTTTCTGCCAGTGAGGTTCCACCAACAGGAGGTCCTTTATCAAGTCAAGGAGAGCTTGGGATGAGGATGTTAATCCTGGGAAACTAACAGTAAAAGCAGTAACAGATACAGTAATTTTGTCATTCTGCCTGTGTTATGCCTCATTATGTTAAGGATATGAAAATTAATAGGAATACAACTGCCACTTCACACTCAAATGTCAATATGGTGATTGTTTATTTCACCCTTAGCAACACTCCACCCAGCTTTATTGCAAAAGAGGAAACAGCTGAAGGAATACACCTGAACAGATACCACCTGGCCAATACCACCAATTGACCCCACCTATTGCAAGGGAAAACAATCCACCTGAAAAAAAAAGAAAAAACCAAAAAGGTATAGAAGGAAAAGAAAAACAGCATAATAAAAAGCTGCTTGCACTTCTCATTCACAGAAACTTCCTTGTTCAGAGCCTTAGTAGGACCCTAAAATCACGAGCCTTATGCTTACAACAGGTCTTTCTCTCCGGTGATTACACAAAAAGGCTTAAATGGAACTTAGGCTATCTGAAATAACCACCTGCTTCCAAAAAGAAATGTTATTATCTTGCCTGAAATTTCCTATCCTTTCCTAAGCAATCAAAAGTCAAGCCAAAAAGACCATTTTGAGCCACAAGTCCAAGTAATTTCTGTGCATGATAGTAACTAATACCTCATGTTGTGCGAGACTGAAATGTCATTGCCATACCTGGGGTGGGGGGTGGTGGTGAGGGGTGGTGGTGGTGAGGGGTGGTGATGGTGGAAGAAAAGAAAAGAAAACTTAATTCCCTGGAGAAAATCTTATGCCATACCAATTCATGGGTATTTTTCAGAGCTCTCTGCTGGAGTCATACGAACATGCACCAAAAAATACTGGCTGACCTGAAGAGCTGCCACTTCAGACAGCCTCCTTGCTTGTTCAGGACAACAAGCAATGTTGTAATGCAAACGGGACTACTCCTGTTTGCACATAACTCTCAGATATCTGCTTTTAAACTCAGTATCATCTATCTTAAATCTTATTCTCCAGAAAACTTCCTTGATTTTTCCAGCCTCTCTATAAGGTTCATGCCACTCTAACTTGCTTCTTTTATCTCAATACATCCTCCCATCCCTTTTTACTAGTTCACAGAGGCACTGCTATTTTCCCATCTGTCCAGGACAGTCTTCCATTCCCTCCCTTTTTTGTCTCCCTCAGCCTGTAATTATTCTATCTGTGCTCATACGTAAGTTGTGCTTGTTAGTGGGGTATGTGAACATCTCAGAGAAAAATTTGGGGGAGGAAAGCTGTGTATTAAGAACAAAAACGTCAAAAATATAATTTAGAAAATGCCAGTGTCATTCTTAGAAAGCTTTAATTGCTGCCCATTAGAGCACCTTGTCCATATTGCCTTACGTTATTTATTACTGCAGGATACAAGCACCATCAATTCTCTTACATATTCGCTTTTTGCAGCATCACCTCTATGAAGGAAGTGTCCTTAATTTAGGAATGGGGGATTGAGATAGAAATCCTGGGCCAAGAACCTGTGTCAATACTGATATCTTCTACGTTCTTGAGGAAATTATTTAACCCCAGCCCTCTGCTGGTGACCACTCTCAGGTCTCTCCTCCTTTATACCACAAATATTGTTCAAAACCTCACCTGTTTTCTTACCAGAAAACTCAAACCTAGTTGATCCTAAAGGAATTTAATTAGTCCCATTTTGCACAATGTGCCTCAAACACAGTGGTGAACCTCATACCAGGTTTTTAACAACAGCATGGCTGGAAACATGAAATTGTGTTTTGAAGTTTACCCGAAGATTTGTGATAATTTAAAAAGATAACATTTGAACAATCATCCTTTATTGACTTGAAGCTTTGGCTGATTTCCAGAGCTCTTGTAACTGCATTTCCTTCACGTCAGTGTCAGCCCTCTGTAAAATTCCTATTGTGTGATCTTTCACTGAGGGCAGAATTGGGCACGCACTTTGTCTCCAGATGTTGTAACTATCATTGCTCTAAAGCTGGTTACAAATAGAACTTGTTATTTGTTCAGAAAGTAAAACTCTGACAAGTCTATAAAGTTAGGTGCTTTGCCAGTGTTAGATATTGCACCAGAAGTAAAATATATATTAAAAAATTTAATTTCTTCCAGTACAACCTGTTGAGGTTCACACCTGCTGCTATTTAGATACGAGAGGGAAGAGGGGAGCAGCCACAGGTGCTAGACGTGGTGGCTGCTCAAGAGTGCAGTCCATTATTGCATTATGATTTTAATGTTCTTTGGTGGTAATAGCAGACAAATTGGTGCTGTCACATTAGGGTCACAGTAACCACGGAACCCAAGCTAACCTTATGGCTGCACTTAGTGAAAATGGGCCAATATGCAGTTCTCTTATGTTTGTCCTGTCAACAAGAGTGTGCAGATGATTTCATGAAGATGAGTTGTCTGACAGTTCCTCCCTAGATATCACCAGTGTCATCTGTCACAAAAGCAGATGGGAAACCTTGACAGCCCAGGCAAAGGCTGACATTAGAACTATCCAATGTCTAAATCTGAGTGGCAGGTAGCTCAGATGTGAAAGAAAGAACAAACAGACCTGAATCAGGGAAGACACTGACCTTTAGCCTGTTCGCTGTCCCACCTTCCTACAGGGTAGATGCACCTACAGGCACATTTAAGAAAGGACCAGACTTTTAAAAGCATTTGGCATCTAGCAAATTCCACAGTGAACTTGCTGACAGATTTTCAGGGAACTCCACATCTACTGTACTTCTGAGTTCTTTAGAAAAGTCAGCCACCAGTCTGGATACTGACAGGGAAGCTGAGCTTTCTTGATCATTTTGTTGTGTCTCCTTACTTCTGCAGTACTTTTTTGAACATGTCTCACAAGGACCATTGAAAGTTTTAAGGTGGAAGAAAGCAGAGAACAGGCTAGATTTTGGGGTCAAATTCATCAGGATA
Organism: Buceros rhinoceros silvestris; assembly: GCF_000710305.1. Classification (NCBI taxonomy): domain Eukaryota; kingdom Metazoa; phylum Chordata; class Aves; order Bucerotiformes; family Bucerotidae; genus Buceros; species Buceros rhinoceros. The sequence continues at coordinate 45,138 of NW_010396910.1, read as the reverse complement.
ACGCCCCTGCAACACAGGATCATCTTGGCATTGATGCAGAGCACAGAAGGATTATGGTCATTCTAAATACAAACAGGTTTGAATGGCAGAGTCTCTAGATCATACTTCTTTTCTTCACACAAACTGGAAGATGCAATGAACAATGGTTGCTTTATTCAAAGTTGTCTTGTGCTGTGTCCTTCACAGATTCCAGCAGCAGGAGTCAGTTAGGCTGTGACTTACCTTCAGCCAAAATGCTTCTTCCTGCCACATGTGCTACACCCATGGCCAAGGTAAAGAAAGTGAAGGCAGCTCACTGCAGGAGAGACACTGACACCCCAGCATCCTTCCTGGGTGAGGACACAGGATGCAAACACTTGGAATGCAAAAGAAAATATGAGGAAGAGGAAGATCAGTTATGCAATTTCCCAGTTGAGCTTCCACTGCATGGTGAGTGCCTCTATACTCAATTTTCTCCCAGACTACACAGTTATCTTACAATGACGTACACAGAAATATCTAGAAAGAGATGTCACGAATATTTCTACTGCTAAGCTCCTGGCTGAGTCACAGAGATGGTGCTTCAGTCTCCCCATCGAAAATATGGAGATTGACCCTCTGAGCTAAAGATTTAGCTCAGGCCTGCCAACCCTACCAATTTTAGTGATAGGGACCACTTTGTGTGTTTATTGCCCTCCTACTTGGGGTGGTGATCTATGGAGTTACTATGTTCAGCACCCTCATGCCCCAGGTTGTGCAATGCCCATTTCCTGGGTGTAAATGGGCCTTGCACAACCCAGGGACTGAGGCTGCTGAACACGCCAAATCAGCTCAGTGTGTTCTGTACACCTTGGACCCACTGTACAGGTGATGAGGAGGTCATCAGCTCCTGCACGGGCAAACTCTCAATGTGCAATAGGTCAGGCATGCAGGATGTATCAGGCACGATTTTCAAGGTCTGGATATTGGTAGGTCTGTTAATTTCATTAATTGTGAGCACTGGTAAACAGCAGTCTATCTCTTTGCCAAAGCAAAGGACAATACAAAAATACTTTCCCAACATGTTGCACAGAGACTTTAAACTAAGCAGGATGCAAGGTACCTGACCAAGTTCCTAACAGACAGGCTGCAATATATTAGTAGCATGTCACACGAATTGTTTTAAGTTCTTTGAGTTTTAGGAAAGGTTAATACAGATGAACATACTACGCTCCAGAAAACAAGTTCTCAGTAGTAGCAATACGGTGTTTCCTGCATAGTCTGTTATTATTCACTCCTTTCTGGAAAAAAAAAAAAGAAAAAAAAAGCAATCTTAAGTAAGTCCATTGAAGACTCCTAATGAGTTTGTGTGACTACAGATACAGGGTTACTCATGCGGCTTCACTGAGGTGCACACATCTTCCTCAGCCCATAGCCTCCAAGCTGGCAGAGGAAATACTTTTGTGAAATACATTTGAAAGAAAAGCCTTGTCTGTGCTGCTGCTATGATATACACAAGTCTTGTGACAAGCTGCTGTCACCTCCTCCTGCACAAGACGATGTCTGTCTTTATATAGAGAGAAGCCTTGCAAGGTAACCAGATATTCTAGCCTACCTCTGCTCTGTAAGCTGCACACAGCTGATGGCAGCAGGGCAAAATCACATTGCCTCCTTGCAGAAGCACCAGAGCTGGCACTCAGAGTCACCTGTGAGAGCTGAAAAAGAGTGTATTTCATGTGCGAAGGAGTCCCCAGCTACAGGGATCACACTGGAGCTGGGAGGTGGCTTTCTGAGGGTGACAGAGGAGGGAAGTGGCTGTCCTGACTCAGCACTTAGCCTTATTGACCAGCTCAGCAGTTGGTACCAGACTCATCATTGGAGTGGGAAGCATGTAATTATCTGCACAAAACTGAGCCCAGCTGAGCAGGCCCTTTCAACGGCAACTTATATTTTAAAGGCATTTTTTAAAAAATCCCTCTGTTCCCTGGTGGCAGTGGGGTTTTGAAACCAAGCAGAGGTTTAATGATCTGACATTTTCTAGGCTACTGGCTCCTGCAGTTGCTGAGCCTTTGATAGATACTGGCTGAAGGATGGGGGAGGATCCTAAAACACTGGACTGGCATTTTTCCCGTGATGCACAAATAATGTTTCATTCACACACTGTGTCAATTTTAGCAGAGAGCTGGAAGCCTGGGTTTAAAATCCTTTCCAGTATGATAAGCTCCAGCCTCCTTCCTCCACTTTATGTTGGGGGGAAGAGCTGGTGCCTCTTTTTCTCCTGCCTCTGGCTATGGCTCGAGTCACCTTTCCCAGACGAAGTCAGCAGCAGTGCCTGCAGGAGAGGTAGATTGCACCATCCCTGGAATCAAACTGTAATCCTTACCGTTCAAGCTGATAGCAAATTAACTACTGTTTCCACGCCTATCGACTCTGCAGTGCTTCAGACGTGCTTTTGGCATGGCAGCTATAGGCCAGTTATGGGTCCTCTAACAAGGCACCTGGACAGTGCCAAATGCCCATAGCATATGCCATACAGGTGTTCCCACGTCCTCCTTCACACCCACAACAAAGTTGCCTACAAGTGCCAAAGAGAATGGCACCAACCTGATGTGAAATACATCAGAAGTCCTTGGCTGGGTGTTCCCTCACCTCTTTCTCACAGCATGCCTCTATCTATATAAAACACCTGCATAATTTGTGAGGAAGGGCACTAGGCTGTGACTAAACACACACATCTGTATAGTTGTCAGGGAGCAGAAGAAATCAAGCGTGCTGTACAATCACCTTGGAGGCAGGAGGGCTGGTGTTTGTCTAGTGCTGCTTTGGATAGGAGCAGAAAGCTTATGAGGAGACTATGACAGTATGTCCTTCATGGGCAGGCGGTCTGAGATAGCAAGAGCAACCTGACTGTGACCCAGAGCATGAATTTGAAGCATATTTCCAGGAAGCCCTGTAACACTGTAGTGTTCCTAAAAATGTACATTTTCCACAAAACGGCTTCTTCAACTAAGTGGTTTAGAAATGTGGTGTCATTTAAACTAAGTAGATACATGTCCTTATCGCAAACCATTGCAGGATGCAATGCCTCTTGCACTTTGAACTTAGAGCTAAAAATGTACATTTTCCACAAAACGGCTTCTTCAACTAAGTGGTTTAGAAATGTGGTGTCATTTAAACTAAGTAGATACATGTCCTTATCGCAAACCATTGCAGGATGCAATGCCTCTTGCACTTTGAACTTAGAGCTGCATTGTAAGCAAAAAAAAAAAAAAAAAAAAAAAAAAAAAAAAAAAAGAGAGGAAAGCTCTCATATGCTAGAGGTATGCTGATGGTGGTGGCCTTTCGTTTTTCTAAGCCCCCATTTGGATTTGGAAGCCTTCATCGTGAATGTTTGGTGCTTTCACCTGTGGCCTTATGCACAAAAAGCTCAGCAGAACTTTTTCAGAAAACCTGGTTCTTGGGAAGCAGAGCTGGTAAAACCTGTTTTAGAAGGAGACCGTTCTGAGAGAGATCTTACCTTAGAGCTGGAGCCTGCTTGGGCCAGCTCTCTGAGAAGTGATTAGTTGCTGCTATTTTGCTATGTGCAACCACCATTGTTGCCAGTGTCTTCAAAACTTAAGCACAGGCAGATCAAACTCTTTTGCGTGTCAGTCAGCATCACAGCATCTTGTCCATGTAAATGCCCAAGTCAAATCCTGAGCTCCCACTTCCCTTTTAATTCCTTCTCTCTGCTCTGTGTGAGACACCCTTGGGACCTGACCAGTCCATGAGAGCCGAGCACTCTGTAGCCTGAGAGGATTACATGCCCTCGTCCCTGCTTGACCTAAGGCAGCTCCTGCTCGAGACTGCCACACACAAGATCCCAGCCTAGTCCAGATCCTCATGGGTAATTCTTTTGCAACGTCTTTTATACATTCTGGGTCTGAGTGTATGTATTTGTGTGTGCACGTGGTAACTGTTTACATCCAAAGGCAGTGGATGAGTGTGCCCAGCACTGCACGTGGGTATTGGTTCCACTCTGCTACAGTGAGGGAGCAGTCAGTGTCTCGGAGAGGCCAGATAATAGCATCACCTTAAGACACTGGCAAATACCCAGTCTTGTGGGACTTAGTCTCTGGGCAGTAAGTCAAGTACAAGGTAAATCAGGCTTTAGCTAATGGAGCTGGCTCCTGACTCCACCAGAAACTGGGGGTTTCAGACCATGGGGAAAACTGGAATATGTTATTTCCTCCAGCTCATGTTTTCATCATTCACTGTAGAGGAAGCTGCCATAAGGAGTCAGCATCACCCCAGATATTTCAAAATATAGCAAAGATCCTCTGTATATTGCTGACTGGGAGCTCAGGGATCTTTTTATTAATCTAATTGCTTTATTATTATGATAGCATCTTTGATCCCAAACCATATTGACAAATTCTGGTGGTGATTATCGTAAAGACAAGAAATACAGAGATTATCTCAGTTCTGTAGAACTTCCAATATAAGCCATGTCCCCTCTGTACTGATGCCAGTTGCAGTCGTCTTTAGCTTAATGTTTATGTCTTCTATGAAGCCATAAATTCATTTTTACTGTTCATTTGTGGACAATATGGTCAAATCCATGTACACCTGTGAAACGGCATGGTTTATCTCTCACAGAACAGTCTTTTCCCCAATATGCTGACTTATCCTAATGCATTTATGAAACACCCAAGACACGATGAAGCACTGTATAATCAAAATCCCAGATAAATATCGGCTGCCCAGAATATGCCAGTGGGACTGTGAGAAAGGGCACAAGCATTGCCCTGCAGAACAAAAGGAAGCAATTCTAAAGGAAAAGGAAAAGCAGGAGGAAAAACAATAAATGCCTATGTATAATTTTGCTGGCATTAGCTGTCTTACCAGTCTTCTGTTTATCAGTGTGAATTGTCCCTGCAGCACCGTGTCTCTGAAGTGCAGGATTCCTACATACGCTTAGAAATGCAGCAGACCATTAACCTTGTTTCGGTGGGTTTACCTGAGGCATTGTCAAGGCTGGTTCTTTGTTTTTCTCCCTCTTTGAAGACTGACTGTTAATATCTGTTTACCCCAGATATTAAATGAAAGGCATGAAACCTAAATTCTTTACTGCCACCCTTCAGACCCTGTTCACATAGAACTCCCACAGATACAAGCAGGCACTGAAGAAAAGAAAGCTGTCAGCAGTTTAGGGACTATCAGAAATTCTGTTTGTGTTATTTCTGCAGGTTCTTTGGGGGGTTGGGTTTTTTTTTTAGTTAAAGCAAATGTAATCATTCAATGCTTTCCTCAAGCAGCGTCTTCTTTCCTGGGAATTTTTAATCCAAAGGGTACGTTACACAGGGTCCAGAGGTTATTTTGTTCCTGCTAGTCAAATCTGTGTAATATGACCACTTGTAAATGTGGTGACACATCTGCATAAGTTTATTTCAAAGGTCTTATGAGAACTTATTTGCTTCTCCTAAATTTTCTGAGAACTTTTCATTACATCCCTGGGATTTAGTACTTTTGATTACTGTTCTTTGAAATTGAGGGCAGGCCTTTTACCTACTGTGTTAGCAATGCTGAAATGGGAAACAGCAGTGACTACATGCTAAAATAATGATGGACTCATGCTTTCTCGGAGGGAGTGCAGACTCTGAGGCAGGGATGTAAACCAGCACACCTGATTGGCGTCTAGAAGTTTGCAGGTACAAATAAATAGAAAGAGCAGGAATAAAGTAGAAAACAAGCTGTCTCTGTAACCTGCAATAAGCTCAGCTTTCTCCGTGGGCAAATGGCTGGTTTCTGACAAAGGTGGTCGACAAGAAAGCATGGGAAGAGTGGTGGAGAACCCATTTTTCTTGGTAAGAACTATTATTGAATTCAGCTGGCCGCTCCTTTTAAGGAGAAGTTTCATAACAGCTGAACACTCACAGAAAGTATGTTTCAAGCTTGAGATTTACCTCAATGGGGAAACTACACATATACCTACCCCAAATCCACTTTGACCTAAAGGAGTTCGTGAAGGTGCAGGTCATTTAGCCTAGGTACAGACCCGGTATCAGGTGATGGAAACTAACACACACCCCTGTCAGCTGGGGTCCCTTAAACCACGGCCTGCATGCTTCTTCCTCCAGATACTTCACTGACTGCAGGCTGTGCCAGTCACACACGCCACCGCTTCAGGGCAGCAGTAATTGTAAACACTGTCATTGTTTTGCTGGCAAATGGGAAGGGTTAAATTCATCAGGGGCTCAGGGTGATGGTGAGCACCATCCTCTGCAATGAACTGTCCACATGAGCGGTTTCATACGTACCATCTACTTCTTGCCAACTCCTCTGACAAGCAGACTAAGAAACTCTCCGGACTGCCACTGTATCGCTTGCTTAAGCAGGTTTTTAGCCTGGTATTTTTAGCATTCCT
>NW_010396910.1:28614-38693 GCF_000710305.1 Buceros rhinoceros silvestris | reverse complement strand
CTGCTCACACTGCCTAAAGTCTGTACTTCTGCATTTCAACCTTGCTGTCAGGTGATTAGGCACTGTACTCCATGCCAGGGTAGAAGCAACTCTCTGTCAAGGAGTTGTGGACCGAAGGTAGGAAGTCAAGCCTTTAAAAGTTCAAGCTGTGCTGCTCTGTCTTAACTTCAGCAATGCCTCAATGGCCAGCAGCTGGATGCTAAATGCTGCCTTTTTCTAGCAGGAGGATCTATGCAGATCACATTGTACCTACCCAATTAGAATCAGTCTCGCTGGCTATGTCAGTCATTCTTAACTAAGGCCGAAACCCCACTTTAATAAAAATTAGCCACACTCCCACTAAATATTGCAGCACAAGCTCTTTTGAAAGCCGTGAGCCACCTTTTTAACTAGAAGAGGGACTGCCACAGGCAAATTTCTGTATACAGACAAGCACGTCTTGTCCTGATGCCATCAGCACTCTGTAATAACTCTTTGATAGAGTTGCAACTGGGGTTTTTGCTATGGGCTTGGTTGCCATGAGCAGAATGTCACCACAAGAGAACAGTGTTCAGAAAAGCCACAAGAAGGAACCGGTTGGGAGACCCACGTTTTTGTAACTGAATGCCACATATTGTCCCACATTGAATTAAAAAGAAGAGAGAGGAGAACTTCTTTAAAGAAGCTAGAAGGGAAAAACAGAACTTAATCAGATATAATGAGACTTTTTCAATGCCCCTGAGTTTCTTTCTGAGAAACAAATGATGTTGTTAAACAAAGAAAAATATATTTGTGAGGTTATGTAGCTAAAGCCACTTGCTTGGTTATGAAACTGATTTCTCTCTTCTTGTCAAAGACGCAAATCTTTGGATCTGGTTATTGCATACCGTGAGAGGGTATTTTTCCAGAAATGACAAATAGGATTGCAGCAAGGTAAGCTGACCGCACCAGTTTTCTTCTACCTAGATTACATACTAAAAAGCATATTATGTGTCAGCACTGACTTCCAGCCCTCCTCTTGGGTTTTTAGCTCCTTATCCCTCCAGTGTATGCACCTTTGTAATGAGACCAAGTAGGCTTGATACAGTCTTAGCCTGCTAACGGGCTGAGTGCAAATGGGAGATGTGATTGCAGTGATCTCTCTGAGGTAGCATTTATCTGGCTGGTTCAGGTATGCAGGGCAGCTGACAAACAGCAATGCAAGGTGTACCATAGGCTATTTGCTTAGTACAGACTATAGTCCAGAATTAATATGCCCAAGTACGGCATTGTTGCAGCTGCACATCTTTTACTTAGCAAACTCAGGTACAAGCAGTAGTCTTTGGTATTGATCTGCTCATACCCCTAATATCTTGTAACTGTGTTATACTAGATAGTGGAAATAAGCCCTAATATGCTAAGCTAAAACTGTGTAAATAATCAATTGCAAAATAAACTCCTTGAGCTGTGCATCGTATTGAAACCCTAAATTACCTTACTTTTTAGGACAGGAATGATGGGGGGACTTCAGTCCATGTGAACATTTGGAGGTCAGAGATCATGGAATAAAGTTGGTAGGGACCTCCGCGGACTATCTGGTCCAACCTCAACTCTAAGCAGGCCTAGATTAAATCATGTTGCTTAGACCTTTGTCCAGTCAAATTTAGAGTATCTCCAGGCCCACATCAGACTGTCTTCATGGTGAAAACATTTTCTCCTATTATGTAATCAGAATTTTCCTTGCTGCAGCTTGACCCATTGATCTCAACTTTCACTGCGCACCTTCAAGAAGAATCCCTATTTCTACAAAATTAAAATGTTTCAACTTGCTCCAAGTCTGACCTAGTAATAAAGCCAGGTCAGCAGAGGACAGATGGAGCCTGTTACTGAATTTAAAGGAGCTGTATTGCTCTATCAGCATGGAGGATCTGGCCCTTCCAATGTCAACAGTAAGACAATGTATAGACAGCTGAATCACTAAGCATTTGCAAATGCTGACATATTTAGCTGCCTGGTATTTTCAGACTTGGTTTCACCAGTCAACTAACCTGCAAATGACTTTTACAGGGCATGAAAGCAGACTTGAATATCCCCAGCTTTTACATAGAAAACAGCTCAGAAAACTCAGACAGAGTCTTATTTCCCCAGAGACTCTGGAGCCACGTTTGTAAAGCCAATGTTACACTTCCAACACCTTCCAGTCTTATATCTTCCACCCACATTCTTTATTAGACTGTAATTCTGAATGCTGTTGTTTGCAATGGGATCTCTAAGCTAAGGTCCCAAGGCAAAGGGAAGTATCAAAGCTACAGTCAGAGAAAGTTTCATCTTGCAAGAGAAAATGTTAACATAGAGACCAAGATTTTTTTTATTTTTATAGTGTTTTTTTAAAAAGAAATAAAAAGAGAATGACTGATTACTTATAGAAAAAAATGCACTTTTCTAGATTTCCTACCGGCAAAGGCCTTGATTAGTTCACAGGAGCCTATTTTGTTAGCAATTTAAATTTCATTTCCAGTTGAAATCAAAGCCTGTCCCTCAGTCTCTACTGGCCCATAATTGATCTCATGTTATTGTATTTTGTTTAATCTGGTGAGTTTCAGCTTTGAAAAATCTGGTTTCAGTAGGATTGACACTTCTGAGCGCTGTGTAGAACCTTCCCTTACATAAGGGTCTCGTCCATAAACCTTTCAAAAAGGAAAAATGTGGAGGGTGTAGAGTGAACTAACAGGGAGTTTCTTTTGCCCATCACCAAGTTGTCTGTGTTATTTTCATACCAAAGAAGCTGATCTGAGAAAGCAGAAACTGAAGAGCCTATTCTCTCTGAAGCCATGCTGTCTAGCCCTGGACACTTCTTAGCTGTCAGTGGGACAGAATATTAAGGGATTATCTGGCAGATCCATTCCCCATTTCATCTCCAGCACGGTTCAAAATACTGTGTGGTTCAAGGCAATGGATCCAGCCCTCAGGTACCCTGTGATGTCCCAACTCAACTGAAAGTTGCCTCCCAAACTTACACCAGCTGTGCACTGCCTTTGTCTTCTCACGCTTGTGTATTCTTTGTAAGGTAGACTTTGCAGCTCCTTCTAAACCCATGATCTTCACCACTGAGTTTGTTCCACACCTCAGCCCTGTAGAGATGGTATTGCATTGCTTGTAACAGCTGATTTCTTGAGTCTTTTGATAATCCAATGCACTCTGTTCCAAGTGTCCTTCGAGCACCCACAACTTCTTAAGCTGGTAGCCAAGGATAGATATCCACATCATTATCATTTCTGTCTCTGGTGTGTATGAACATACTCTCTATGGAGAAGTCCTGCAGCTAGCATAGTTTAATAGTGTAAACCATTCCTTTCTAGCCCAGGTAGCAGTCTCTGGTTTGGACACTAAAATTCTTGCCTTGGCTTTGATTCCCCTTTACAAAGAGGAGATGATAGCTGTCATCATATGTGTTTACAGGCAAGAACTAGCAATTGCTGTTTGTATGTTGCCCACTGTGATGACCCAACTGGTCTTTGGTATTCTATTCAGTCCCATCATGGTCCAGTTCAGACATCCCAATTCTGCAGAGTCCAGTTAATGTATGAGAGAGAAGAGTTTATACTGGACTAAATTATTATTTGCTGTATTCTGATGGAATACACATTTTTTATTATTATTTGATGAGACATTTTATAAAAGGTAGACGGTTTCTTTCTTGCTTTGCATAGTCATGAAATTATATTTCAGTTAATTAATGTAATACTTTTTTTAAAAGTACATCATTATTTTTTTCTAATTGAGAAATCTTCCAGCAGATAAGTAGGTTTGTTTCTTTTCTCGTGAAGGCTTTCTGATTGCTAGAAGGTGCATAGACTGCCCGGGCATACAAAACCTGGCAGAACACGAACAATGACAGTATCCCAGATGTTTATGTACAGTTGGGACCACAGGAACAAGGAGGTGATCATAGTTTGAGCTTGGATCTCTTGCTCCGCTCTGGAAATGCTGGAGGTAGACTGGAGCTTCTCCCAGGTTTGTGGAGCCAGTCTTCTACCCTGGGTAGAGATAGGAGCTCAGCTCAGTGGTCAGGGAAATGTACAGGACATCTCAGGAAGGCCTCAAATTTCTGAGACCATGACAAGGTCAGGTCAAACTTCAATTGCTGTTGAGATCTGCTAAATGAATTGCTCTGTGCTAGAGAAATATAAATACCATGCATTGTAATGACACAAACAGAGCAGAGAGATTCATTACTGTATGACAGAACAGGATGTGGTTGACAAAATATCAACTTGGTACTCAGTCTTAACCTGTCTGCAGTACCTCCCAGGAGGATATGGAGGCCAGCCCCCACAGAGAGGTGTGAGGTGGAAATTTTCCAGACAAGAGACACCATGATGAACTGTTAGCTCTGTTGTATCTACAGGGGATATAGTGTCCTGAGATTCATATTCTCAGCACTGATATTTCCTTTTTAATCCATATAGCAATACATCCCTCTTACAGCCATCTTTTGGGAAGGTACAGGTAGATGCAACTTTGTAATCAGGGCTTCTTAGCAGAGAGGATGCCCGTTGCTGTCTTCAGCATAAATGCACAAAAATATTTTTCATTTCAGATCTCTGCCCCAGTAGTGCCAGCAAGATTCAATGTAAATAACATTTTTCTCTTGGGGCTGAAGCCAGCTGCAATCTAATGAGCAGAACTTTGATAGGCCGGTGAAAAGTCTAATTGATATGGATTTAACTGTGTTGGACATCAGCTTTATTAGGTTGTTTCTGAGATATGAGAGTATTGACAGTGTTTATGATAAATCGTGCTCCTCAGTTATTCTTGCATGACAGGTTTCCTTTCAAAGTACCTGAAAGGTTTAGAAAAGATGAATTATTCACAACGGAATATATTCACTTTCTGGTCCCCAAGTATTGTGTTGTAGGCACCATCCTACCAAGTCAATGGACAGAATTTTATATTCCTTATTTTCTGTGTTGAGTCACAATGAAGTTTTGATTACAGAATGAAAAATGTCGTTTTCTGCTTGGCACAGAGCCCAATTTTTATTGGCCAAGGTGTTTAGTTACCTTTTTTGCTGCTTTAGCCCTAAAGAGAAAAGTTTACATAATTGTTGAACAAAAGGGGAAAAGGAAGAACAAAGCCTCTTTAAGAGACTAAGATAACATTTTCCAGTTAACTGTCCCCAATAGGAAGTGTATGCACCTAGGTATGTAGTGTGAATTGGTAGTAGTCATCAGACCGTGAAAGACCAAAAGCAGTTATTCAAAAAGGTCGTTTTCTGGACCAACATGGTGTCATTGCCAATTACTTCAGGTCATTGAGTAGCAAGCTCATCATAGTCACTAGTGATATTAGAATTTTATGCTCCTATCAGGTTGCAGTTTTCCAAGCTCAGCAGAAAAAAATTCTGTGACTCACAACACTTGGCGGGGGGTATGGCTTTTTGAGCCGGTCATTCAATGTCAGCTGGAAGATATTCCATTTGTGCAGCAGAGAGGATTCCAGCCTTGGGATGAGGCTGAACTCCACATTCTGCAGATCAGCTGCCTTACACCTCACTTATATTGCTTCTTTCTCCTCCTCCTTGCAAGATATCACCCTTCACCACCATTTCAAAGCAACCTAGGCCTTATTCTAACTTAGACCAAGTGTCATACGAAGTTCATAATCTAAATAAAATACCCTGGTGTAGGAGGACATTTTCAAAACACTGTAGGAGTGCTGAGGGAAGTCTTTAGCGTGCTCACATGACAGCAAGTGAAGGAATGGAGAAGTCTAAGGATTCCCTTAGGATTTCACAGCACCCAAAGTTCCCCATATGCTGCTCCATGAGTTTTAAGACCTTGTAGTTCTTAAGGTTAAGCTTGTTTAGAAAGTTCCTGCACCACAATGGTGCAGTCAGGATAGTACCATGACTTTTCTTTGTAAGGTAACCCTTCTAATGCCGTTGTCACTCTGCATTGAGACTGCTGGCTATCCCTAAATACTACTGAAGGAATGGTATGGGAGAAGGACAGCAGTCAGTCAGGATGGAATGGTTGACATCTCTCCACAGCATTCATGCATTTTGGGTACTCTTTGACCTGGCATACAGGAGGAGAAAAATTCATCAAAATTCATAGAGTGACAATGGAATAAAATAATACCTCAGTGTTTGAGGAAAGCTTAGTAAGGCCAGTATGACAGGAAAAGATAGGAATAGAAAATTTATGAGCTGAAAGAAAGATGGTGATTCGTTACAGGCATGAGAACAGCTTGACGATAAATTGGAATATCTACTCTTTTGTTCCCTTTATATTAAAGGTTTCTTCACAAATAGTTAATAAGGGATTATAAATTAGCAACAGATGTGGGCATGTGACAGACAGGAGCAAAAAGGGGTCAAAGGCTGGTCCAACACTGAAGGACTTTGATGACAAACCCATTGCAGGGCTAGTGTAGCTGTTGACATGTAGTAGATCCATAGAATTAGCACTACAAATGGGCACTTTGACTCACTCCTTCCATGATAACAGAGTTCATTCACATTCACTGCTGGGTCAGGATACAGTCACCTATGGTAAGTACGTATCTCTAGAAGGTGCTGGAGGTGCCATCCCAGCTGCTTAGCAATTTACAGATATTGCTGGATCTCTGAATCTTCCTCTGGCCCTGTTGCCTTTTCCTATAAAATGCGATACATCTTTCCTTATTCGTACAGTTGAGAGGAAAGGCAAACGAAGAATCCGGACAACATTCACAGCTGAGCAGCTCCAGGAACTGGAGAAGATTTTCCAAGTGACTCACTACCCAGATGTCCACATTCGCAATCAACTGGCAGCAAAGATAAACCTCCCAGAAGCCAGAGTTCAGGTACGTTATGTCTCCACGAGGCTATGCTCACTGCACCAATTCTTTATTCAGAGTGCATTCTTAACAGTTTATGCCTGGGTAACAATGCTAATGCAATACGTGACCTCTCTGTTACCTTAAAGAGGAGGCTAGTGTCACTGTTCTACAAATAGGAAAGGAAGTATTTCTCACCCAGCTGGGATTAACAAAATAGGATTGATCAAAGGGTTAACAGGAGTCTAAGCATGCTAAATGCAGAGCAAATAGGACTTACAGATGGATATGAGCAACCTGTTGGACTCTGAAGCAACAGAGTGGCCATTTATGAAAATATTTATTAATAATTTATCCACCTTTTACAGACTAATGTACATACAGTACAAACTGACATCCACATCCATCTTTCAGAGGGTATCAAAAAAGTGAAAACAACTGCCCAAATGAAAATGTTTTCTTACTGTTCTGTATTTTGATATCACAGGCTATAAATGTGCTGGCTGTAATATCAATGCACGGAAGCTAATCCAGTTCTCCCCAGCTGTAATGTAGTCTTGCTGACTGAGCTCAAAACTGACCCCAAATGTTTACTGCATATGAAGTCTGCTACATTAAAATATACATATCACTATGTATTGGAATTTGGTGGTGTTTACCAGGCACTGTGGTGACTATTTTTGCACAAGGTAGTTTCTGTATTTGCCATAGTGCTAAAGTCATCAGGGTACTTCTAGGCACATATCCTACTCTAACAATCAAAGTTCAACACAGAGCAGTTTATTGACTCTGACATGCCTAGGATTATCAACTAACCATGATGATACTGCCTCATAATTAGGTGACAGGGAGAATTGGAACAGCGTAACTGTAATGTGCCCGTTAGCAATATCGGTGCACCCACAATGCATTTCCAGTGGTATTAAGCAGAAACTGGGCTACTAGACAGTGTTCCCAACAAAACTGCAAATCACATGAAAGGACAATCTTCTTTTTAAAAATAATATTTATAATCTGTAGGAGGAAAAATTTAAAAAGCATTATCATGGGAAACATCAACCCAAGGGGTACACAAAGGAAGTTAAAAGCCCCTCGTATATGAATTGCAGATGGCAAATTCCCAATTCAGACAGAGGAGACGCATGACAGAGGAGATTCTGTGTTTGACCTCAGCTTGGCTGATTAAGGGAGCCCGGCCACAGAACTAAAAATTAGCAGTAACTTAGGTACAAGTTACAAGTTGTTAAAATTTTGATTGATCACGTTTGTCACATATAAACAAAATAGAGTGCAGAGAATTTGTATATACTCTTGGTACTTTGAAATAATAGTTTTGACAAAGCTAAAAGCAGTATAAGTCAAATCATCTCAGAGAGATAATTGAACTGGGAAAAAAAATGCAAGCAACCATTGAGTATCCAAGTGAAACATTTCATAACTGTGAAAAAGCTTGTATCTTCCAATCAAGAAATAAAGTCATGATTGCTGTGAAACAGTTTAAGTGGATAGATGGAAAAATATCCCTGCATATGTGCATGCCTACATGCAACACAAAATGAAGGATGCTGGATGAGTAAACATTAGAAAGAAGAAATTAAAAAAAAAATTATAAAAAATATATTTGGTTGATAAAGGAAATAACATTAATGGCATGTCACTGTAAAGACCTCGCCTTAGTCCTACGCTCTGCTTGGATTATGAAAATAGAGCAGATCAATTGGCATGTGCTAGCAGACAAAAAGCTAGGTCTGCAACAAGTGTCCAATTGCAAATGAGGATATTTCAAAGGTGGTCTCTCGTAAGAAGCATTTACTGACACAAAGGTGAATTTGAACTACATAATCAGTAAATTCTTTAATGATAGTGCTGTGAAATGGTAAGAAAATTAGTGGTCTGGAAACCAATGAAAAGGCTGATTCTTTAGTACAGCAAGCTCTGGATGACTGGTTGTATGTCTGCAAGAGAACAATGGACAATCTTACAAAGCAACAAGTGAAGACCGTTTCTACAACATGGGACACACCACCCTCTGTCTGCACTCTGTTTTATTCCTTGGACAACCTGCTGACCACTGAGAGGACAAATAAGTCTCTTGTGAAATCTCAGGCGGGATTATGGAGGCACCTGTACCCTCACTTTACACTGGTGTGATTTTCATGAACACACATGGGAATACTGTGCTCTGTCTCAGTGTCATAGCTCAGGAACACTGGAAAAATGAAGGTTAGTAGCACTGCCCTCAATCACTTTGTCGTTGTTAAGGAGGAGTCATTTTTCTGGTGCTGTTTCACCGAATAACTCCTGCGTGGTAGAAAGGGAATGCAGCAGTTCATGCATACTAAGCAGTTCTCAAACACATACAAACCCAGATAAACGAAACTGTCCTTTAGTAACCTCAGATACTGCTAACTATGAGCAATATAGCAGAGGTCTCCTGACATTCCCATTACTTCCTGGGCAAGAAATGCAGAAATAATTGAGCTGCTCATTATTTGGTTTAAAATACGTGTCTATTTTTATCTCCAGTAGCTTTTGGTTTTGATCACTGACACCATGTATACAGGCGAACCACTTGCTTACATTCAAACAGAATATTCCTAAGCCAGTAGAAGCTACAGTGGAAGGGGGATTCAACTGTTCACAGCAATGCAGCAAGATGTACTTCTGTGGCTGCACAATAAGTACTTGTGTGCCTCAGCCAGAAGCCAGATTGGACAAATCAACTGAAGATGAAAGAAACTCCCCTGAGAAAATTAGTTGTCTGTTTTCCAGTGCAAAAGAGATGGCAGATAGCATACTCAGACTGCTGAGTGAATCAGAAGGTTTCATCCCCTTAGATCTTTTGCTTAGGTCCCTTATGTGAATTTCAAAATTTCACCAGTTAGGTATAGGAAAGATCCTGTTACTACATCTCCACCAGTGACACTTTTTTATTGCAGCTCAGCAAGACATCTAGGTAGGTCTTTTCCCAGTCTATTCACTTGGGAAGAGGGTGAAAGAGCCCTGTCATGCAACCAATCACACCTCCTAGGGAAAACAGAAAGCTACGTGCCTTGACTGTTGCGGAGTTTTGACCACAAAAGGATCTGCTTTCCCAGGAAAACCCTGGAAGACGTGCTGCACCCTGTGACACTGTCTTTCCTTGAACAGGGTGATCCTAGCTCTTCTGTGAGCTGCAAGAGAAAAGAGGCTGTCATGGCAGTTCAGAGATCCCACATGCTATGCAAAGGGTGAAAGGTGCTGTGTTGAACCAATTGTTTTCCTTTAGATTGAGCCCCTGGTTCTGCTGAGCTGGAGGT
>NW_010396910.1:17905-28576 GCF_000710305.1 Buceros rhinoceros silvestris | reverse complement strand
GTCGTTGGATGTGAGTAGTTCCTCCTCCATTTCATTGTTCATTTCTGTGCCTTTTCTTTCTCGTCTGTATCCAGATCTGGTTCCAGAACCAGAGAGCAAAGTGGAGGAAACATGAAAAGTTTGGCAACTTTGGTGGCCTTCAGCATCTGACAGAAGCTGATTTCATGCCTGCTCCCAAGTCAGATATCACAGTGAGTATCGGAGGCTATGCATAAAGCCACTGAGGGAGACATAGCTATCCTTCACCAAGTCACCTCTTCCTATGAGCCTATCCCAGAGAAGGAGGATTGGAACAGACAAAAATGGCAATAATGATGAGGAGAAATCACAACAGACACAGTCAGTTAATACATTTCTTCATGAAATTAGACCTGTTTTGTATATATCCCTTGAGGTGTCTCTTGCAGGATGATCCTTCCCCATTTTACTTCTAAATCACTTCCCCGCAAATCATACTTTGATTCAAAATATCTTTACCATCAGAGATTTCCCGAACTGGAAGAAATACGACATTTGCCGCCACAAAGACATGATTCTTTATAGACAGGATCTCTTTACAACATTCAGCCCTGTCAGGCTGACCAGTGCTTTTTGCCCTTGACCCACAGCCTTGCTAAGTCCAAGACAGTTAATTTCATCTAGGCTGGCACACAGACTTTCCTTGTCAGGAGTTTTTCCACAGCTAGAATAAAGCGTATTTTGTCTTGCTCCCTGGGTGACAGCACATTACTGGGTTCTGGGGAGTCTGTGGTCCTAAACTTTTCTTCTTAATCACCAAGCACCAGGAAACAAATAAGGTTGATCACAAATTGTATCTAACTAAAAGCCTATATTGATTCACCTGAGACTGCATTTTTATTCTTGAAAGGCTCCTAGCGTGATGCCAAGAAAGTTCACTGCTACCATCCCTGCCATGGGATACTACTCACCGCTGCAAGGGCAGCTGACAACTGCCTGGCTGCCCAGCACACTCTCCTTCATTCCCAACCACTTGGAGCTGCTGCCCTTCCCAAAACCATACTTGCTCTTCAATGTCCTACCCCCTTACAGCACGCCACTACCCCACAAGTTGGAAAGGAGCAGTATCAGCGCCAGCTCCACGTAGAGGAGGATACAGGGAAGTGGGGGACTTTGAAGACATGCTTTTCTGCCCGAAGACCATTTTGGAGATGTGCGGTTCTTCTCCTTGACAAAAGCGTGACGGGATTTTGGGTGGCTGGTGGTGCAAGGTCGGCTTGCTGCAGGGGTGCCACCATTAATCGCTGCAGCCTAGGGAATACGGGCAAGAGCCATCATGGACCAGGAAGGAGCTCCTCATCTGCCCGAGGAGCAGCATGCTCCATAGAAACTCAAACATTCAACTGAGACCCTCTCCATGAGGGAATGGTACACGAGTGGCCCTGCAAAAAGACTGGGGTATTACGCGGCCCTGAGACAGTGCTGGATGACCTTATTGCACTGGTGGCTTGGGGCAGGCAAGATGCCTGCAATGAGGTTTACGTAGCTCCAAGGTCCAGCCAAAAGGGCTTTCCTCCACAGATTTAGGTCGCTTTCTGTTTCCATTCTGGTTCTCAAGTGTTGGAGGGTGTAAAGAACATGTTTAGGTCAAAAATCGAACTATAAAGATACTTCTTTTTTCCCCAACTAGTGAATGAAGGAGGGGGGCGGTTTGATTTGCTATCTGTGTTTTTCACTTGAATAAAGGGGCACAAACACAATTCGAGCTGAAATACGATAGTCTCAGAGGAGTAGCAGTGCTGAGCTCTGGATTTGGTACCGTGAGCCTCTGGGGGCAAGAGAATTTTTCAGCTGGTTAATTAAAATGCTTATGAGGAAGCCTCTCATTTTTTGACCTGAATTAAGAAAGCTCCAAAACCTCACCAGAAACAATAACGAAAACAGACAGCCTGAGTTTAATCTGCTGGACATAATATGATGGTATGACCCCACAGTTTGGTTTAATTGTAGATCAGTAATAAGATCAGCCTGCCCACTTATAAAATGTCTGTATGCCTTATTGTTTACGTAATATTCCTCTCCTTCCAACATATGATGCTTTTTTCCCCCTGCTTATCCAGGGTCCAACTCTGCTTCCATTAATGTCTCCACTGACTTCATGGACAGCACTGTTAGAAGGGTTGCACCATCTTCTGCCTTGCAGCCACAGCACATATTGCACACTGGCAGGGGAAGCTACAGAGCAAAGCCATTAAAAAACGGTCTTCCTCCCAGACATATCACTTGTAAAGGTGGTCATTCATGACAGAGCCCAAAAGCAAAGCAAATCGTGACCCAAAGGCTTGTGGGGGAGGCTGTCCTGAGCATATGGGAATGCAGGTAGGTTAATGACTCTGAATAGGTTGCTTACCTAAGAAATCCCTCCAGCCAGACTGCAGCTGCCAGGTCTTAGCCACCTTCTAGCTGCTAATTATTAGTTACATAGTGGAGCAGAGTGAGTCAATAGCTTTCTTGTTGTCTGGCTGGCACCAGCTTTCCATCTATTTCATGTTTGGGAGATCTGTAATCTAGGGAGTAGCTGATTGTTGCAGGGGAGAGATAAATCCTGCCTTATATGAGTTCCGTTTCTACAGGCCATAACTATTCAGAGGAAGACAGATACACTGTGTCTTTCCTCCTAGGGGTCTTACACAAGACCTTTTTCCCACACCTGCTTGGATCTTTACATCATCTTCAGCCCAGTCACCTTATCTGTTAGATGAAGGACATTCCAGTCAGGTGCAGCACTAAATAGACTCCTACAAAGGGGTTTAAGCAACTAACTGGCCAAAATCAGCAGGAGCTAGCTATGGAGTTTACCTCATGCAACTTTAGGTGTCTGCACTGCAGACACATACACCTGAATTAAGCACCCTGGGCTAACTTATAAGAAGAGAAAGTGATTATGCTAATGTTTCTAGGTTAGGTGAAGTCCACGCACCAGTGCAGTTTCCAGGTTGTGAACTGTCCTTATGCAATGATTAACTTGAATATAAACACTGGCATTGTAACCACCTAAAGCTAAGGTGGCATGACTCTTTGCACAAGTAGACCAGGGCTGTAAGCCAGCACCCGCGTTGGGAGAGCTTATCCCGCAGGAATAATCCTCATAGAGGAGGATTCTGAGATGACCATAACGAGACAATTTTTCTTAGTCAGGGTATGGAGTGTTTGAATTTCACCAGTCTTTTAGCAGAAACCAAGCAGCTTTCCATGGTTATTGCTTACTTTCTGTCCACTCCACACGTCTGTCTAATAACCCCATGGGGTTATGGCCAGAGTTCCTACACATCAGTGTGCCTATCCAGAACCCTGAAACTCTGCTTCACGCCTCTGAGGTCCTCTAGAAGTCCTGTTTTGGACCAGATTGGTAAGAAGCAGAGCTGCTGAGCAAACTTCATCAATTTCAACTTGAAAAATAAAAGCCCTAGAATTCCTTTTTTGCTAGCAGGTTCAGTAGATGGAGGGTTTGTTTTGATATAGAACAATTTTGCTTGGGCTTTCTTGTTTACGTATGAAGTTTCAGAATTTCCCACTGAATAGCAAATCTAGGTTTCAGGATACATGAGGCATCTCCTTCCATATGCAGCTGGTCAAATCCCAGAGACGCTTAATACTACTACCTTGGTTTTTACCAATTTCATAATTCTATCCTGAGGTGAAGCCAGAACAAACTAGCATGGCACAGGCATTTTGTTAAACTCCAACACCTCCTAGTCTTCCAGTTTTCATCCCATCTCATCTAACGGTGGCATCTTTCCCTTCCTGTGCACCCCCTACCTATCTTCAAAGCAAGAACTGAGAAAGTCCACTTCTTTCATGGTTGTTGTGGTCCTCAGGATGCTATTTTTGCACTGTTTTATACTCTGATGTTTCCAGAAAACATCTGGTTGTGCACACCAGTCTTTGGGACACCATCAACTCCACAATAAGACAATACTTCACAATAAGACTCCACTTCAGACGTAAAGGATTGCTTTGGACATGAAAGTGTCTTAAACCTGCCAAAGGTTGCCAGAGGAACAAGTCATCCAAGGAAACTGACCACACACTAGCAAAACCTACATATAGAAATGCAGTTGTAGTTTCATCCTGACTTTGGAGTAATAGTCTGTGGTATTCCCTGAGCAAGTGGCTGGGAAAAAAAAGAATCAGATTTCTCACCACCAGTGTATGGCTCCAGTTGTGCTGCCTCAGAGTGAATCGGTCCATCTGATGTCCCAGCATACGTGCTACACTCCTCTCAGCCAGAAACACCCTGCCCACCCCCCAGCAGACTCATCCCACTTCACAAACAAACGTGCAGTTGTCATCTTTATCCAAAGGGCCTGGCAGAGATCTCAGGCTCAAATCAGGTCATGGTAACAGTTTGTACCCTTGGGGGATCTGAATCACTTCTCCAAGTCAGCAGCAATGAGAGGAGGCAGTGTGGAGCTACCTGCTCCCCATTGATGGGCATCCTCCAAGGCAATGACCACAGTCTGCTGGATCAGGTCACATTAGCCTAATAGCATCTTTGAAACAACTGACAGGAGAGCCCCATCTTGTCCTAGTCCATAACAAAAATGAAGGGCCATTATTTATGGTAGATGCTTAGAGGTTTTGCCTCACCTAATTTCAAGTGACTCAAACAACAGTGCTTAAAACCCCCTCAGGGAAAACCCATCTGCAGTCTCACAGCTCTCCCTGACACTCTGCTTACATTTTCCATATGACAGTTTCATCCTTTAATCCACCATAAAACCTCCTGTAGCCTAAACAATTCCTGCCCCTGGCTTATGGCCCTGATTTCCGTTTTCACAGTGACTTTTCTCATCGAGTCAGACCACCGGTTTCAGGAGTTTCACCTCTTCAGCACAAGGAAGACACAATCCTGCCAGTGATGTTCACCCACCACAGACAACTCTGAGCCCTCAGACCTGGCTTGTTTAGCTGCCCAGCTCTCTGGTGTCTTTAATATTTCCTTGTAAATCCCTCTGGGACATAGATATTGAGGGCAAAATTCTCAACTGTGTTAAAAACAATTAGACAGATGACCAAGGTCCGAGAACCGACGCAAATTAGCACCAATCAAGAGGGTGGAGACCAGGACAAAGTCCAAAGAGGGTGGCAAATAACACTGGGGAGAAGAGGATGGGGAGCACAGCAAGTTGGCAGGGTTGGGACCAGCTTTACCCATATATGAGATACTTGAGAGAAGAACCCCTGTGCTGGGCATGACTGTACAGGAGGAAATCTGGGATTAAAAAGGATCCTATATAAAAAATGGATGATGAGGGTTCCTGACTCTTATTTAGACAATTTAAGGGGGAAAACTTGCTGCATATCTGACTGAAATGTACACCAGTGGGCAGAGGAAGAAGACACGGGTGCAATGATTGCTCTTCTGATCTAAAGCTCATTTCGAGGGTAGTTTTTACTCTTAACTGGATTTTCCAAATTGGATAACTTTTAACTGTAACACAGTAAAAGAGCCCAGGGGCCTCCACAAAGCTTTTATTTTATTGTTGCTGCTGTTATTTTGTGGGGGTGTCTAGAAAAGAGAGCTGGGGTTTGGAGGGTGTTGTTTACTTTGAAGGTTTCTTTTTTCTTTTTTTTTTCCCTGTGATTACCATGTGCTCTGATCACAGTCAGAAAAAAAGTATGCAGGGGGGTGCCACCTGCTCTGCAATTCCAAACAGGTATATACTAGACCTTGGGTCAAAAAAAGCTGTGCTTTAAAGCAGCCAAACATCTGGTTCTTCATGCGTATTGACCAAGCTCTCCATCCTTTTCCCACTCTGTGCTCTGGTCTGACTTTGCTAAGCAACTGCACAGTGTCCTTCCTCTGTTACCTCACATCTGCCCTTAGCCTGGGCTACAGGTCTCAGCTAAGTGCCTACTTCTATTTTCTTGCTCTGCTCCCTTCTTGCCCGTTGGTAGTTTGGTGTATTTTTTATGTTAGGAGAAAATACTATCACTTCCAGCTTAGGGACCAAATCAGCTCCCATCTATGCACGTCAGGGAGATCAACCAAAAGGACTGGTAGTAAGTAAGGGCTTAATCCAATATATGTAATGATCAGTGAAATAATTCAGGTAGGATTTTATCCAACCAGGAGAGCTTGGCTCTTCCAAGAAGACCTCTTGTGGCACTTCCTCCTTGCTTGTGTCTTCATGCAAAGCTGCTCTGGTCCTGGGCCAGTTTTCACACTGCTTCAATTACATGTTCTTGCTTTTGCTGAAATCCGTTATCACAGTGTCTATACAAAGATATCTGCACAGACCAATTTTATTTTCACGTGGCTAGCAATAAAAACTCATCCCTTAACCTCCTGAAGCCCAGTAGGATGGAGAACGTGGGAAGGGAAAATGCCTTTCATTCCAGCTCTTCAGAGCTGGAGCTTCTGAAAGGACCCTGGAGTTTGATCAAAAATGAACCTGGTGTCATAGCTACAAAGTGGGATTAGATTAAATGCTTTAAAAGGAAATCCAAAAAGATTTTTTTTTTAATCAGCTCAAATAAAAAAAACCAAACCAAAACTGTCTCTCAAAGTAGCAAATTATTCATCACTGGCAGCTGTTTTCATTGGCATTTCAAGGAGAGGATGACCTCTCATGGGGTAGCTTGCATTGGTGCTGAACCCTTTCGGGGACCAGCATATTAAGCAGTACATGTTTGCCACCTGAACAATCTGCAGCCTGCTAAAGAATTAAAGAGTACCAGCTAGCAAGCACGTGCCAGGATTTCATAGCAGCTGACCCTTTTTCTGCATTTCAAAACTCTCGTAGTCACATTCTCTGCCATTGCGTTCCTCATCTTTGTCACATGGCTGACGTTGAGCTTATGAGACAGAAATTCACTGAATCCTTCATCATCTTCAATTAAATACAGAAGCTGCTATTTACAGCCTTACAGACCCTGGGCCTTGTCAGCTTTTAATGGTTTCAAATGCCTCCAATAGCAGAAAGGATCCATTTTGTCTTCCCTCAGCAATAGGAAAAGCCAAATTAACACTGTTCTTTCCTTCTCTGCGGGAAGCACTTCCCTGGCTCTTGGACAGTACACTTTGCTTTGTGACCGCTAAAGCTAGGAAAATGTTTAGTGCTTTCAGCAATATCAACCTTGCCTGTCACTAATTTTCCACTCTTTGAAGCCTTTCTATTCTCCCTCTCCTTTCTTTTGTCTCTCCTATGCATTAACAGAGCCAATGCTCCTGCTACTTTTGCTTTATTCCCTCCACTAATCTCTTTTTGCTGCTCTGAACTTAGGGCCACACAATGCTGCCAAGATTTCCCATATAGGAACAGGTGCACACCCTTTTAGGGGCATCAGGCAGTGCAAAGCACCTCCTCACTGATGTGAAATGCTTGCTGGTGTAGGGAGCTACTCAGGAGATGCCTTCTCCTTCATTTGCCTGCAGGAGAAGTAGATAGGCACACAGTTTTCAGGGCCTACTATATGATTCCCAGGGTTATCCTTCTCATAGCTAAGAAAAAGCAGGTCCCCACCAATGGGTCTTAAATTTCAGCCTGTGTTGCAGATGTTTGGACAATCTTTTATTGATGGCATTTTACAGCATTTCTCAGTGCAATTCCCCTGGTGTCAGACACTTTGAATTTTACCAGATTTTAACTTTCAAAGTTTAGCATGTGTTATCTGTCTGCCTCAGGCCGATGTCTTAAATCTAAGCAATTCAGTCCTCGAAGCTGGGAAAGTGTGGTCTTTTGCTTATGGTGACAAAAATTAGGGCACCCTTTAGAGAGCAGTACTTGGAGCAGGAGCTTGAAATCTGGCATGGAGGTGGCCTTTTCTGTTAACTGTGCTCTTTGCCCATCATTGTCACCAACTACTGTCATCTGGCCAAAGTACCAGTCTTTGTAAAGTGTCAGTTTGCACAGGTTTCTTCTGTGTCATTCAGATTATAACAATTACATTCCTTGTGGAGTCGATGCTCCCTAGCAATGCTTATTCTGATGGCTCAACGTGACTTCCCCCTCCAGCTCAGTTCCTGCCTTGCTGTGAACAACACATGGCCCAAACTCTCACAATGGCCACAAAAGTCCTTTTCCCCTAGTTTCTCTATGCCAGACCACCTCAATCACAGGACCAGGACAGTGGAGCAACCCCCCCAAGCCTAATAGCAGGAGCCCATTTCCCAGGGAAGGTGGGGTAGCAGGGAGGCGTTGTGGCTGGAGAGGGAAAACAGGGCAAGGACTGGCCTAGGCAGAAGAGGCTGGCTGGGCGAAGAGAATCTGCTGGGGAGCCAGGGAGGTGTGTCCAGAGGTGATGCCGGTAGATTCATGGAGGCAGGATGGGTGGGTAGCAGTAGACTGCACAGGGACAAACCCTTCTTTCTGAGGTGGGGTGAGGGGCAGGTTTGGCCCTACCTGTTCCTATAGGAAGCTCAGCTAGTAGCTTGATCTGGAGATTTCACTCATGCAAGGCTCCTTTTTCACAAGGCTGGTTTGGCTGGATCATACTACAGCACTATTTGGCACTGCCTGCAAAAATAAGATCCTCAGAATCTGACAGTGGCGTTCCAAGCTCAGGAGTGCTCCCAGTTTGCCAGCATGTGGCCCAGTTCCTGTCTGCCATATAGGGATTGCATACCCTCACAAGACATGAGTCTGTCGGGCTCAGACACCCCCAAGGTGGAGCACTGCAGAGAGCCCAGTGGACTAAGAATACTTCTAACACCAGACCAGGCAGCAGCTAAGGTCTGTAAAAAATCTCTTTATTATTAATAATAAAGAGAATAAAACAAGTCCTACCTAAGACCTGATTTTCAGTAAGTCCTTCCATCCTGTGCATTCAATGAAGCCTGATCCCCTAGGGAAAAAACCATTGTGCAATTGTTTAATTAAGGACTCTATTACAATGCAAGCACAAAAGGAGGCAGAGCTGAGGATTTACTCCAGCCTCTTTGGGCTTCCTACCCTTTTCAGTGTCCGATTTAGCTACCTTGACAGCTTTTTCTTTACTCAGCTTTTGCCAGTGGTGTTGTGCAGAACGTCACTGAAGAGGGGTGAATGGTGAGAAGGGTTAGAATCCTTTATGCCGTGTGGAGCAGAGAGCTTTAAACTCTCACTGACTGATGGAAAAAACCTTGATCAGACTAGGAGGTATTTTATTACCTAGTTATATTATACATTACTAAAAGGCAGCAATAAAATAATGTACAGATAACTATATCTGATGAGTGTATGTGAGTTTTTAGATGTGCGTGTATGTGTGCCTTTCTTGAATAAAACTGTTCAGTCTACTGGGCCAGAAGATAAATTCCACTGCTAAAACTGCTTATTTTAGAGAAACTGGGAGCAAAATAACACAAAACCAGCCACACTGGATCAAACAGCAAATGAACACCCAGTCCAGCACCAGAAAGCACTCAGATGATCAGTACTGGATGTTTCTGGCATGTGCTATTCCATGTTGTGTTGTGTGTATCAGTTTATTCTTGTGCATCCATCCAGCTCAAGCAAACACCCTGACATGCTGTCACTTCTCAATAGCAGCTTCTCTTTCTTCGGCATCATCTCGTGATGTCAAACAAGACAGTTGTGGTGACTCCCCAGCCACCAGAAACCCTCCATGACCAAAACACCCAGTCACAGCCTCTTCCCTTTTCCTATTTCAGAACAAAAAATCAGAATACCTCCTCATCCTGCACAAGCACCTGCCTCCCTGAGTAGTCACAGCTCACCCACTTTTCACCCAGACTTTTTGAGGAGTGACTTTCCGAGGTGGATGCAAGGCGTCTTATGCAGAAAGCAGATACATTTTCAACCCCCATATATCCAAAATGGTCCCCAAGGTCATAAGCCTTTGCTGACTCTTGAAACCTACAAGCTACACGTAAAACAAGCGATTTCCTACAACCAGTCACAAAACAAGTAGGGTGCTGTGTAACAAACACTGCCTTCTGATTATACCTTGTAAAAATCCACTGTTCAGATCTTTGTAAGTGAGTGCTAGGGATGGCTACAGGAAGGATAGTGAGTCTGGCTGTGGGAGTCTGGTTCAGTCCCTGTAGTTATCAAGAGGAAAACAGGGAAACATCCATCATCTTTCACAGAACCAGAGATTGGTGTGTGCTGGGGAAAAAAACAAACCCTCTAACACCTACTCACTGAACAAAACGACAGCCGGAGGCCTGTTGATGTTGCACTGGGAGTTACTCAAGTGCAGACCAGCATTGGCTCAGCGTTCCAGGGCTTGATATTATTCCAGGCAATTTATTGCCCTCCAATATTAAAGTTGTTGTCTTTATGAAAACAACAGCGTGTGGTGGCGTCTCATATTTTCTGTGTTTAGCTGAGCTACCTTAGAAATGCTGCTTTAATAAAGTTAAATCTGTACTCATGTTACAATGAACGATACTGCTGAAGGAGCTATGAAGATTAGATCCCCCTCTTCAGGGAAGCCAAGTCTTCTCAGCACTTGTAGGATTTGTTTGTTGCAGCATACAGTACCAGCCCAGGAAATGTTTTATTGCACTGTTATGAAATAACTGATTCTTAGTCTACAAATTTACTAGAAACAAAATTATTTTTGCGCCTTCATTTTCCATAGGGAGGATGTTGATCAGCGACTCAAACCCTGGTCCTGCTTCTCCCAGCAGACTATCCTGATCACTAGGTCCTGGTTGGGGTCTTTGATGTTTGCTCTCTTTCTGGCCCCACAGCCTCCGCA
>NW_010396910.1:0-17837 GCF_000710305.1 Buceros rhinoceros silvestris | reverse complement strand
TCCGCTTTCCTGCCTGCACTGTGACGTAGCCTGAAAAGGGGTTACCTTCTTCCCCCACACCAGAGCCATGCATCTTATCTTCCTCCAAGGTGGAGAAAACTTAGGGCACACATCCTAGTGAATAAAAGCTGTAATCACTAGGTCTGAGGTCCAGCCATGGCTTCCTGCTTGGGAATTGCAGAACTAGCAAAGATTGTGCCAGCAGTACTGGTGGTGGAAGATACTCTCAGTGATGCTGTCTTCACCTATACCTTTTCCTTCAGGCTCACATAACACCTGATCCTGAATCACAAGTAAAGAAAGAGGACAAAAAAACCTTTCTAAAAAAATTAAAAATCAGATGAGAATAGCTTAATTAAAAGATAACACAAATGAAATCAAAACAATCAATGGTAGTTCATCTCTAATTGAATTTTATCATCAGCAGAGCTGCTGTCGTTTTTCTCTTCCTCCCAAAATGAGAAGCTCTGGAGAGGAGTTTTCCCTCATCAAATTTCACATTCAGTTGAATTAGTATGGGAATCATTTTAATAAAAAACCAAAATCTTGAAAGAAAACTTTTTAATTCAAGCTAAGTCCCATAAAACAACCACTCTCTGCCAGACTGTTCAGTGAGAGAACTGGAAGGTCTGGAAGGTGTCAGCACTAATCATCTGCCCCTGTTCTTTGAGGGTAAATTTGGCCTGTGTCTCAGAGCTGGGGAGAAGAGGCTCTGGAGCCATCCAAGGAATTGGATTTTAATTCTGATGTGATGGAACTAGCTAATTAGCAGCTCTAACAAACCTCACCTCCAGCCCCTCTCTGGATTTTTCTCCAATTATGGCTAAGAGTGAAGCCTGCAAGAAGGGGAGGTGAGGTGGGGGGAGTTGTCTGCAGTTATTGAAGGTTACACAGCTGCAAAGAATAAAAATGACTGCAGTATATTTAATGACATTCCTGTTTAATTCTGACAAACAGGAGCATTAACATCCTGCAAATAGGGACAAATTAACGTGGAGGATACTAAGCAAAGACAAGCCCCAAAGCCCTTCTCCAGCCCTTTGTGCAGAGAGCTAAATTTTACCGTTACCGGCATAAGGGACTTGGCAGCCTTTGAACATGATTACTCCCTTACATATGTGTGTGACTATAAATATATATAATTTCCTTGAGGTTTCGCTTTATTAAAATTCTTAACTACAGAGGCTTTCTTGCTGCACCCTTTCCTCATACATATCCTGCAAAGCAGCAAACACTGTTTACCACAAAAAGAATAATCACTTACATGCCAAAGGCAGAAAACACTTTAATTGCTGCTGTCCTCAAAAGATTTTTCTGCTATGTTCAGAAAGTTTGGGTGTGTTTTTTGTCCCTTGGTGGCGTTGGAAAACTCTCCCACTGAAACCAGTGTAGTCCATTTTTCATTGAAATCACAGCACTTCCCAACTGCCATAAAACGACGCTATTTTACAAACGCCATAAAATCACACAGAATTTTACAAACGCCATAAATGTGACCATGCAAAGAGTGAAAAATGATTGAAGTGTGGTTCTGTCTCTCCCAAATAACCATGTAGCCCCTGTCACACTACAAAGGTTTGGAACAGTTATGTCACCGCACATAGCAATGTAAAGTGCAGATGATGACACCAACAAATGCTCAGTGCTGACACTCAAAAGACCAGCTGTAAAAAATGGCAGTCCATGATAAAAAGAACAGCATCAGCCATTGACTTTATGCAAAATATTATTTACTATACAAACATACTGGGCTGCAAAATATAGCTAATAAAATGAATGAGTTGCCTGCCTGCTGTTTCCAGAATGTCTCCAGTAGGCACAGTTCCCTAGGGCTGATGGAAAGTATTTTCTAGCAGTAGACAAGAAACTCTTGATGAATGTTTTTCTCTTTCGCTGGCAGTGAAGATTCACCCTTGAAAATCCGATTTTAACTCACTAAACTCATTACAAGTTCCCAGTGTAAAAAAATTAAAAGCAAGAGCACAAGTGCTAAACAAATCAAATAGATTATGTCTCCCAGGGATAGGACCTAGTCCTCCAGCTCCAAAATGGCCAAACGGCATGTAGACATTTTTACACAGCATGGACCAAAGGAACTGGTCGAGCTAAATGTCACCTCACAGTAAGGTGGCATGACCATCAAGGTATGCTTAGTTTCGGCCAATGCAGAGCATCAACCTGGCTAGACACCAGCCAGGTTCAGCCTGCAAGGCACACTTGCCCAGGAGCTGCATCTGTATATCCTCTCTGTGCCTCAGGTGGCCCACAGACAGTTCTTTGGATACTGCCTGTGCATGCCAGTGTCACACTACATCCTTTCTTACTCTTCTCTTACCTGTACTTAAACTGAATAAAATTTCTTCCTGCACAGACCATCAATTTCAAGATCTATGTGCCAATAAAGATCAGCTTGAAAAAACTCTGGGAAAGTCAGGCAAGCCTCAGTGTTTCTCTGCTGACAATGATGAGTTTTGCTGCCTAAATACAATGCCAGCAGAAAACCTTCTGGTAGTATCCAGACCACACTAAATTCTGAGCAGAAACCGATGTCCTTTTCCTTGGCTGACCACCAAAGGATCTTGTTTCCCAGCCACCAGGCTGGTCACCTGCATCGTGCTCGTGGGTGAAGATTCAGAAGAAATCACTTAGATAAGCTCAGGAAAACAGAAGTTTCTCCAGAAACGCCAGCAACCACTGTGCCCAAGAGATGAGTAGCTGGTATATAGATAATAAAGGGTCACAAATTACTCTGCATGTACTCCAAGGAGAAGTAACTGGCTGTACTCTAGTCTATTAACTTCTTCTTCCTAACAGATTTGTATTTACTTTCACGGGATGTCATTCCCCTGTTCAAGGAGAACCCCCTGTTCACCAGAAAGCCAAGCTCCAGGCTGGGAGAAGGAATGGTGGGCATGTTGGGAAGAGAGTCCCCCCACCAGCTCTTTTGTACAGAAAGACAGTTCATGTTCACCAAGGAAGTAAACCATGTGCACAAATTTGGAAGTATTTTTACACAATTTCGATGCTGGGTTCCCTTTCCAGTGATCTCACTCTGGCCGTGTGGGCAAGAATCCTTGAAAATGGAGGATAGTGTTTGTCAAGTGACTGGGCTCCTCAGAGATGCATGGCACATCGCCCATGGACTACCACCCCCCCACCCCCTCCATCCACACACACACACGCACATATGCACACTTGCGCGCACACCCCATCCCCCTATCATGCCTTCTAGAAAAATAACTTAAGTACCTGAAACCCACCAGGGTGCTTTCACGGTTTCCTACAAAGCCTCCTGGGATTGCCCTGCTGTAAATTGACCTCTGACATCTCAGGAAGAGCCCCCTGGTAGCACTGAGGGTTAGCACAGAACAAGAAGACAGCAAAGTGAGTTTATGGCTTGAGAATCTAAGCAAAAGCAAAGCAACATCCTTTCTGGATAGTCTGTCTCAGCCAGACTCCATTTTGTCCACTTGGGGGTTTCTTTGTTGGTTATTTTTCCCTCATTGTTTAAAATTCCGACACATTGACAGATGCTTCCTATATATTTCCTCTGCTGAAGCAGCTACGAGTCCTTTCAAGGGATTATTTCTTTCATTGTTACACCTGGGTCATCTGGAAATCTGAGGGGAGAAAGCAACGTTCTCTGCTAGCTCTGTGATTAAAATGATTTATCTTGCTACATCTCGCAGCATCACAATAAGCAGAATGCCACCACACTGAGTGAATGCTACCTCCTGCACAAGACTCCACTAATGGCTTCTTTTTCCCCAAACAGGAATGGCTTCAAAACCGCAGAATTTTCTTCTCAGGCTAGAAAAATGCCTGATGCTCAAAGCCAAACTCAGATGAAAGTAACACGTTTGGTAGGAACTATATTAAAAACCCAAAACAACCTTGTTCTCCCTTATTAGCTGCGTCGTGCAAAGGCAGTGCCTGGGCTGATGACTGCGGGAAGGCATTCATTAGCCAAAGGCATCACAGCTGCCTTCCTATTGCTGAGCTCTACAACTGCATGCTCTTCTCCCACCCAGAATCAATTCTGCTTTGGTAATATGGTTTAATCTAAGTATTGTCCCATTTACCCTCTTACAGACTAAAGTTTTATCTTACTATTTACATCTTTTTTTTCCCCTTTGTGACAGAATCCAAGTAAAAAACGCAATAACTTTAACACTTCCTCTAAGCAATGGTTGCATTGCCCACCACAGTGGCAATACTCACATGCCAGTCAAAAATGCCATGGAGAAATAAAACAAACCCATCATCTTCTGAGTGTTGGAATTTTCCTTTGTAAAATAAGTATTTTACTATGCATTGCCACACATCTTGAATGTCCTGCTATCTGAAAAGCCATTCAGTCTGGTATTTGCCCCTCAGTGGAAGCAGAAATTGCATGTAACACATCTGTGTCTGCTCACATACCGAGAAACATATGCCAAACAGCCTGGCTCAGAGTGATCCTACCTCTGACAGATGCTGTTCCTAAGTATCACAGCTGGTGAGGCAGAACACTTCTAGGGGACTGGCAGTCATTGGGGAAGTTTCGTGTGAAGTCACACACCCTGAGCACTGCCAGGAACAGCGTTATGTGTGATATACACCCCATCAGTCCTTGCTTTTACATTCCCTAAGCAACACCACTCAGAAGCTGTGACCCTGTCTTAAAGCTTGGCTTCACTCCTGCAATTTTTTACCATTTCCCTATAGTGAAAAGGCCAGATATAGAGGTCAGCACGTGGAGGTGGACAGCTAGTTGTCTCCTGCTTCCCCAGGAGGTGCTTGCTCTGGTAGCTGACAGCAGTACACTGTTCTGCCCATTAAGTGACAAAATGAGAAACAGTGAGTTCCATCGAATTGCTCACTGCACTGGCTTTAGCACCTGGGACCAGCTCCGGAGGATCCCATCTCCCTCTCAGCCAGCCAGCAGAGCACGAGCTAATTAGAAAGTGCAATTTAGCAAGACCTGTGCACGTCACACACTCCATGAGGAGCTGCTCTTAAAGCTCCCTGGCAGTGCCAATGTATCAGGAAATAAAGGTTGCAAAATACAAATAACATGGATTTCCACAGAAGCTGGGGAGCATGGCTAAGCAGGAAGGAGTGCCTGGCATCCATGCCCTGCTCCTGAAGGTAAGTACCTCCCAAAACCCACTGAGCAGCACCAACCTAGTATAAAGCTCAAGAAGGTCAGTGAACTCCACAGAATGGAAACAGGTATCTGACTGACTAGGCAGGCCAATGGCCTTTTCATTATTTTTTCTTCATCAGCCACCTGCTACATGACTCCAATCCTGCACTGTACACATGGGATGGGAGCAGAGGGACCTTCCAGCTGGCCATGGCATCCTCTAAACACCCCTGGCAGACCATTAGAAAGCTGCTCTGGGCAGCCCGTTCCTCAGCACTGTGAGGGGATGACACAGGGAATGATGATGTATTTCTGATGTGCAGAAGGACTAATTGAATGTTTGCTGGGGGATTAGCTGTTTGGCTGCCTGCTTCAGCACAGCAGGCATTCCAGGATGTGGAAATATCACAACAACAAAATGGCAGCTTGTTTCAATAACAGCAGAGGCCATTTATGTAAGTTTTATGCACATTATTATGACTGGACACCTTTTAAATTCTCAGGAAAAATGTGAGTGTTTGATTGGTCTTGACGAAGTGGTAGCATTTCTTCAGATACGCAGTAACTGGGGTTTGCTTGGGAACACACCCTTGATTCTCTGGAAGTAGTTTAGATTGCTAAGGTTAATTAAGTCAAAAAGTGTCTAGGACCAAGAAATGCCAAAGTTCTTGTGTTCCACGTCATAGCTATCTCCTTTCTGCTGACCTGCTAAGAAACTAAGTCCTTTTTTATTGAGAAAGTACACTTTGTTAGTATCTCTCGCACCTTCTAATAATTACTTTTCTAAAAAATAATTACGACATGAAGCATAGGGCAAAGTTATCTTCTTATCCAGTGAGCAACCTTATAACTTATTATCTGCCTCCATCATTAGGGCAAAGTTCAGGTGGGATGTTAAGTAATGCACCAGCAGAAGCAGAGCTAGCAACGGCTGTGGGATTCCTATGTGGTTCCTG
This sequence comes from Buceros rhinoceros silvestris, assembly GCF_000710305.1. NCBI lineage: Eukaryota > Metazoa > Chordata > Aves > Bucerotiformes > Bucerotidae > Buceros > Buceros rhinoceros. The sequence continues at coordinate 11,753 of NW_010396910.1, read as the reverse complement.
TCTCAGTGCTCTGGGCTGGCACCACATGCTAAGAGAGGTCTGGAGCTTAGAGTCAGCCTGCTGACATGCTTCCTGTGATTTCTGATGCCTAGATTTTAGTTGTTTTCATTCTTAAACCAAGAAGAAACAGAGCACAAGGAGACAAGGCGGCACAAGGAGCAACAAGAGGCCAAGTCTCTTAAAGACAGAGCATGTATTTTATGCTTTGACATGGTGAAGACATTTAGCAAAGTTGTTGACCAATTAGAATGGCTACATGTAATAAGAAGTAGCTGCTAGAAAGTGTTACTTGCTAGAAATGGCAGAAACCGCCACATAAGCAATATACGCTTAAGCATTTTAATGATAACATCACCTAAGTCTACTTGGAGGACCACTAGATGCCGATAACAATAGTGTGCAGCCCTGCCTGCACCACCCATTTCCCTCCAGGTAATGCCAGGGGTCTCCATCTGTGACGTGCGCATGTGTTATGTTGCAAGCAGCAAGCTGATTCTCTCTTCATGGGGCTGGAGGGGCACCATGCAGAAATTTGTATTCTGGTTTATGCAGTAACCTCTTCGGTCAGCCCACATTACTACCCTTCTGAATAACCTGGCTGTAGAAAGTGTGCTTAAAAAGTAATAAAACCGAACAAGCCATGAACTTGAAAATGCAGGTGGAGCAGATGAGAACAGTCCTGGGCTTTTATTACTGGTACCATGTCAATAGGGGATTTGATGATTTTTGGAGGAAACTGCCAGGAAACATATTTAGATGCTGAACTTTTGAACTTCTCCTTTCACCTGTATTTGAACTCTCCTAAATGATTTTACAACTATTATTGCTTTATAACCCCTGACTGTAAATTCTTCCATTAGATTTTATTACTTAAGGATAAAAATGTGTGCCTGGGGTTTGTATTTATATTTAATAATATGTGTATGCGCTCACACACAAAGTGACTGGTAGATAAGATAGAAGGGACAAACGGCGGTTTGCATCTGAGAACCGCGGTGTCCCTCTCTGGGAGCCCATGTCAGGGCTCCAGCGGGGAGATCTGAGACACCCAACCCCTAGTCACCTCCTCAAAAGGTTCTCAGAGATCAGGAATGCTTCGTGCTGGTAAAGGAAGGAAATATCAGTTTTGCCAGCCTCAAGCAATAAGAAAATTATTAATCTGACCCTATAAAATCTCTGGAATGTTTAAAAGTATCAGTTAAAAGATTAGTCTCTTTTGGTTTTGTTCTTTTGTCTGAGGCTGTAGGGCTTACAATTTCAAGGTTTCTTCCATCATCTGAAGGGCTAGGCTCTCTTTTCATTTTTAACAAACACCAAGATTATGCTATAATAGCAGCACTCAAAGGGCTAGGGCTTTATGAGGAAAAAATGAAATAACCATTGTAAAACAACTGTGATAAAAATGATGGGAATCAATATCGTCAGGTCCTCAATGCCTATTTCTTCTTTATGCACTCACTGTCTCTCATCTGAGGAACTATGGAGGGACAAAGCTGTTTCCTTCCTTCGGTTTCTTTATTCCAGCTCATTTTTGGTAGGTCGGTTCCAATCTGAAATCAAGGAAAGGTGAATTTTTCCAGCAGACTCTGGCTAGGGAGTCCTCAGAGTGCTGAAGTCAGAGCAGGACTTCTATTTCCCCCCTCCTTTACTTGGCAGGGAGTCAAAACCTTGGAGGGTACAGATGGGAGCTGCAAGCAGGAGAAGCAAAGGCAGTCGCCTGGAGCAAACTGCAGTTTTGCAGCTGCAGACAAACAAGCAGGGTGTGCGGGGAAAGAACAAGAGACAGCCAGCCTCAGAGACAGTCACTGCTGGGAGAGGGCTAACTCTGCCCCAGGACGGCTTGACATCTTTCAAAGCCCTCTGCTTTGCCTCCTTAAAAGGACACCTGCAGGGGCTCTTACCAAAAATACCGACCTCCACTGACTGAGAACCAACTGTCCTCCAAAGGTCTCAAAGAGCTCATTCGGGAGCTCAGTCTAAAGCACAGAGAAGCTCAGCTTCACCCTGAGAAATAGGCAGCTGTGAAATGGGAGGGAGGAGGCTTTCTGCTCTTCCCAGAATAGTTCTCTCCTTTCACCCAACACTTCTTTAAGACAACATCAGGTTGAACAAAAGAAAAGGGTTTCCATGTGAAGCTTTAAAGAGAAGAGCGACTCCAAGAGAGCAGGGAAACTCCACTCCCCGCTAGACCAAAAGCTCTTAAGAAAGAGCAGGAGTCTGGATGGACACTGAAAGTTTGAAGAGTGCTTTAAGGTATTTCAAATTCACCAGCATGGCTCCTGTTTCAGATGATACAGAACTTATATTTCACAGTTTGCTCCCTGTTTCTCCACATCATCTGTCTCTATTACTCAGTCATTCCAAGTAAAACTCAAAAGGTTTTGCTCTGCAAAATGAAGAATTGGTTTGCAAGCTCCCAAAAGACCAGAAATGTGCATTGATGGCATTTTTAAAGTGATTTTATCACTCTGCTTTAACAAAGTTTAAGGCAATTAACTCCCTAAGAGCCTCAGGTGGCTGATTTCCTGATTACTCAGCCAGAGGGAATGTCATTGTAACAGCAGCAATTAATTAATTAACTCACACCAATTGATTAGAAGAGTCACTCCATTATAAAGCCCTTGCTTCAGTCTCTTGTCACTTTTCTGACAGTGCTGGGAGGTTTTTTTAAGATTTCCTGAGGTTTTGTTTCAGCCCAAAGGCAGTCTCCTTTTAACAGTTACAGTCAAAGCAGTATGTCAACTTTTTCCTTGCCTTGAGAATGAAAAAAGCTTGGGCACACCTATCAGGTGAGCACCAAGTATGCTCAGATAATGTGATTAAGTGTTTAGAAATCAGGAAAAGCCAACTGTAGGGCTGCATGTCCAGCTGGGATCAATTGTACCAGCCCATGATTTCTCACCATAGATAGCAGCACAGGGCATAGCTCTCAGGTTCAGTTCTGCTCCTGGAGGCACTGATTTCATCTGAGACAGCAGGGTGGAGAGGCACTGCTCCCTACCCACTCCAGGGGAGTCTTGCAAAGAGTGGTGGGGCAGGCTGGTCAGACATGACAGCCTGGGCAATGAGGATGTCTGTTTTCCCTCAAGGGTCAGCAGAAGGATGGGGCCTTTGTCTCCAAGCAACTCACTCCTCTCCACTGAGCTCCGACAGTGCTTACTTTCTCTGGGAAGTTATCTGAGAGGCACAGGCGCTTGTCTCCTGCCAAGAAATAGCTGTGTCAGAACTGCATGCCATAATTTCTCTCTTTGTTCCTTTCCCACACTGATGATGAATTTCAACTTCTTGGGCTCTTCTCCAGCTGCTGTCATATTTCTTTGGTTTTTAAAAAGATTTCTTCCTTTCTTCCCTGCAGAAAAGGACAATGCAGGGAGTATAGGCAGCAGGAGTCTCTTGTCCTGATGTGAGCACTGTCCCAGGGACATTGCCACGTCACCAGGCTGAGATGTCTCCAGGCTGGGCAAGGACTATCAGTGATAAAAATACAATGCAATTCCATTGGGTTTGGGTTTTGTTGGTTTGGTGCTTTTTTTCTTTTTTTTTTTTTTTTTTTTTTTTTTTTTTTTTTTTTTTTTTTTTTTTTTTTTTTTTATCACCAACCATGCAGCCAAAAACATTTCCTTCTATATCTTCTATAGATGGGCATACTTTGTACGTGACTGGTGTGATCGGACAGCTTGTACAGTCCTGAAGCACCCACTCCTCATCTGGCAGCTGGAGCCTGCCTCAGGGTCAAGCAGTACTGGAGGCAACCTGCGCAATTGCTGCTTGTCGTCTCTGCTTCTCCTCCTCATGCTACGCTTCAACCTCCACACCCTCCTGCTGTCAGTAAAAGGCCCAGACAGGTTTCACCATGCTCTTATCAAGGCGATAGCCTCCTGTTGTTGCCAGGTACTCTGCAGTAACCCTGACAATAAGAAGATTCCATGGGCTGCCCCAGCACTGAGCCTGGGGCAGAGCAGAATGCAGCTGTGATGCTGAGGACTGCCTGCTATCCTTCACAGACCATGCATCCCGCACCACACAACCCTAGTCGTACTGCTTATCGCCCTCCAAGCATGTTCTCTGCTTTCCTTTCTTTGGCCATGAAATGCTAATGTTGCGTAGCATATTGCTGCAAGGCTGGCCAGTCAGGCTTCAGCTATTGAGCAAACACCAAGGATTTTCCTACAGGTCTCTCCTCGGCTCACAGTCCAGAGGTGATCTCATTCTGACTGGACAAGGCTTGCTCAGTGCTTCATGAGGTCAGTATGGTTAGTGTTTCTCCTCATAATCCCAGCTGTTCATCTCCGGCCCTTCCCTCCATCCCTGGTGACTTTTGCAGGGAAGATAGTGGATCTGTTGTCCAGGGTGTGAATCTTCCTTAAACACTCTGGAAAGCCAAACTGAGACGGATCACCAAAGTTCCTGGGAATCATGACCCTGCCATCTCAGGAAAATGATAAATACTGTACTCCCTAAGGCAAGGGAGGGTGATAAGTTGGCCTAGACATAAGAGCATCAAATCTGTGCAAGTTCTCCACTTGGCACAGCTGGGTGTTCCTGGTATGTCTATGGGGAAGCCACCATGGTCACATTTAGGTTTGGGAGTGTGGGTCCTTCCTTAGACCCATGGCCCTGCAGATGTCTGGTCAGCAGTTATACTAGAGCACACTGGAGCTCCTCTCCAGCCCGCCGTGGGGAACCAACAGTTCAGTGCAGTGGAGAGGCTGTGTACGCATTCAGGATCTCACCCCAAAATAAAGCCAGGAGCTGGGAACCACTTCTGAGTCCTAAAGCACAGACACAGCCTCAGCCTACTCCTGTTGCTGTTCTCTGTCTATAAAGTAGGAACATTGCTTTATCCCTCGGTGCTGGACCAAAAAAACATGCATGAGTATGAAGGACTGAGCTAATTATAAGGGGGATGCCTTAAGTAGATGCCTAAAGGTGTCTGCCCCATACTTCACACTGAGTATTTGTGATCAGTCCTGTATGGTGCTCCAGCTGTGTCAGTAATGATTCACAGCAGGGTTCGACCCAGGCTGCTTCATTGCCATCCTGTGAAACTGCGTTAAGCTACTTGCAGCTTAAGTCTTTCCTTGTAGACAGGATTGGGGACTAATTAGTCTTTTTAAATGTAATATGCCAGTGAGCGCTGAGCTCTTTACTCATGACTGAATTAGTCCTGAGAGATGCATGGAAGTCTCTCCCATGAGAGCAGTATCCATCATCACCTTCACTGCCAGTGATGGACCCTGCTCCACAAGACAGTTCAAGCTTCTCTGATCCCTCCTTCCTCAGTTTCCTGCTTGGTCACTAGGTCTTCAGATTGGCCAGACTGTGTTTCCATGCCTGTTCCTAGTTAGAACACCAAGCCTGTGAGAATGAATGTGACCTGCAGCACAAGAACAGCACATAAGCAATAGTCACGCTGAGGCAGTGACATGAATGACTTGAAATAATGTCAGCCTGGGAATCCCCATCTCTTGCAGCAACATGTTGTGTGTTCTTGGACATATGTGTCTCTACTTCTCTTCACATGGCTTGTCTCTCTTAACCTCAAGCTCTTTAGAGTGAGGACCAACTCCAGCTTCAGGGTTATAAAGCTCTTAATGTAACTTCACCTTGTCCAAAGCCTCCAAGCACTCTAAGTAACAATAATAATAATCTATTCGCAGAGCTGTATAAACTTCAATCATTTTTCTCTATCTTCTACAGAAGGGTGGTTGCTAGAGGTTCATTATACTGCCTGCTTTGAGGTAGGGTTATATTTCAGCCTGCCATCACTATACTTAATTGATCATTTCTTCAGCACCAAAGGAAAAAAAAAAAGGAGTTGCTCTCTGCTCTCATGAGACCCCACCTGGAGTACTGCGTCCAGCTCTGGAACCCTTAACATAAGAAGGATGCAGACCTGTTGTAGCACATCCAGAGGAGGGCCACAAAGATGATCAGAAGGATTGAACACCTCATCTGTGAGGACAGGCTAAGAGTGCTGGAGTTGTTCAGCATGGAGAAGTCTTCAGGGAGACCTTATAGCAGATTTGCACTACTTAAGAGGGGCCTACAAGAAAGCTGGAGAGGGGCTTTTTACAAGGACATGTAGTGATAGGACAAGGGTTAATGGTTTAAACTGAGAGAGGGTAGATTTAGACTAGATATAAGGAATAAACGCTTTACTCTGAGGATGGTGAAACTTTGGAACAGGTTGACCAGAGAGGATGTGGATGCCCCATCCCTGAAGTATTCAAGGCCAGGCCAGGACTTTGAGCAACCTGGTCTAGTGGAAGGTGTCCCTGCCCATGCCAGGGGGGTTGGAACTAGATTATCTTTAACGTCCCTTCCAACCCAAATTATTCTACAAACCTTTCACTCTAACCCACTGTATTTGCTATACTTGAAAACCCTGTTTGCTGCATTGTCAAAAGCCGTATTTAATTTTTATCTTTCTATATCATAATAGCACTTAAGTACATCCATTACAGAGCAGGACGTCTGTGCTGTTGCATGAGTGCAGGAAAAAAAAAGCAGTCTTTGCCCCAGAGAGATATAAATGGTTATAAAAGAGCGATAATTCATTCTTCTAACACTTTTGTGAAGTAAGCAAATATGATTATCAGCCTCATTTTACAGATGGGAAAGTATGTCACAGAAAGGTTAAGTGATTTATCTAATACCATGCAGCATGTCAGTGACAAGAAAAGACTAGAACTCTTGATCCCAGAACCAGGCGAGTTCTCTAGTGTATAAGGCAGGTCTTTAGCAGCAAAATCAGAAATAGAGACCAGAGTTTCTGAAGCAATTGTTTAAAAAATGCCTATGTATTTTTGAGAGAAAAAAACTATAAAAGAAGATTTTCCCAAGATTATTTTAATCTTTTATCAATAATTCAAGTCCCTGAGCTGAGAAACCTTGGATTTCCAAAATCAGTTCTCAAACAAACATCTGTTCCCCCAGTGTGCAGCTTCTCTTTCATTCCTCAGTTTCCCTCATTTCAAAACATCACATCTAAACATATTTACCTGGAGTAGCAAATGGTAAACACCCCATCACACCCACCACCACCACCCCACCACCCCACCCCCCGATGTTTCTTTTTCACTTTTCCTGGTAAGTTCCAAGCAGCCACATGTGCTCTAAGAAGCATTTCTGAGATGTGTCCCCAGATAGGGACAGGCAGAGCCTGTCCCCAGGGCAAGCCAGCCCCATGCACGTGCCAGCCCCTTTCACTGTGCCTGGTGGGGCATTCTGCATGCAGAGAGGAGAGCCTTTCCCACTGCTGCCACAGGTATCCTGGGAGAGAGACAAGCTAGTGCTTAACTCCGCACCACCACCCCTTTGTGGAGCATCTTAAGGGTCTGCATACGTAGGACTTGTGTACAGTCAACTGCAGACCAGCATGCCATGTCTCCTGCAGTATGGTGCTGAGCTATGTTGCAGCCCCTGTCCCTGCAGATAGGCTGTGCATTCTCAGCTCTAGGTGTGCCACCACAGCTTGGGAGGGTTATTTGTGCCTCCTTTTTCTCTGCAGCTGGCTGTCATCCTATAGGCAGCTGGCAGCATGGCTGCAGACACTCTCCTCCACCTTCAGGCCACAAAGAAATGTTTATCTGTTTTTCAAAATATGATCAATACTGAACTTCCTCAAGGTAACATCCCACTCCAGCTGGCAGATGTGAAATCTCAGGTGTGGCCATGGCGAGGCATCCCATCCAGCCTCCCAGCAGAATGAGGGCATGCACTAGCAATGAGGTGCCAGTGTATCTTTCCTGCAGGCTCACAGCTCCTGTTCCAGCTGGAAAAGTTTCTCTGGGAAATGGAGTCCAGGAAAGTCTCCTCTGTCACGTCCCCCAAAGGGCTTCATCGTTTACTCCCTCTTTACCTTTTCACCTCTGCTTGCCCTGTTTGTAATGTGGAGTTTATGATGTAATTACATCTCACACAGCTGAAATTGTCCCCTTATCACCAGACTGATTACACTTAACAAGGCATAAACTCCCTCTCTCGTTCTCTGCCAGGAGTCCAATTTTAAGCTCTAATTGTTTTATAGGCCTTTTGCACTCGAGAAAAAAAAAAAGAAAGAAAGAAAAATTGGTTGCCATTTACATGTGTTGTGTAAGGCACATTTCTCACCCTCCCATCCACACAAATGCCTCCTCGGGACTGCCCAAATGACCAACAACCCAAAAGCTTATATGCCTCAGTGCTTTCCTAATGATTGCTAGAAGCCTCAGATTTTTCTCCATCTCAAGTACAAACTATTTCTTAGAGGTGAGCAGCAAAGGGCCCTTTCCAGGGCAAGAGTTTCTGCTCAGGGTCACCAGCAGCTACCCGACGGCACACGGGGCTGGTGGCAAGCCAGAGAGCACTGAGCTCTGCTCAGAACTCCGTTTGCAAGGGCTGAGGTAGGGCACTTTGTCTCAAGCTAAGTGAGGGCATGCAGTGAGTTACTGCAGCTCAGCTAGGACAAGCTGAATGATTTCTGGGTCTCTAGGGGAGTGGACATCAGATTTCACAAACAGCAGCAGCTATATTACACACCGGGCAGCCCCGACATCTTCTCCAAGCTTTTTCCCTTTGGTGTGTTTTCCTGCTTCTCATTTTCCCACCCCCCAAAAAAGGATGACACAGAGAGATAGTCATTAAAAGAGTAAATGGAGCCTGGCTGGCCCTCTGGAAACACCTTGATTAAAGGCGATGACAAATCATGGAAGAGTGCCATTGCCATGCAGCCTTGCCTTCCAGAGGTGTTAAAGTGTGCTGATTCTTTTTCACTTGATTGTTCAGTTCGAGGTTTGTTTAATTATGCTTTTTATGTATTCCAGCAGCACCTATAAGCCAGTTGAGAAGCCAGTTGTTCTTTTGGTGGGTGCTGCACAAATCAAAAGCAGCAGATAAATCATGTCGCACATGGTTCACCCAGAGTCTCTGTAGGCACCATTTCAGCCTACAGATCCCAGCAGAGCAGGCAGACGAAGGGCAGGGCGAATTAGGAGGAACGCACACACAGGCAGGGAGCAAGCTAGTTGCAGCGAGTGTCAGACCCGCATCACAGTATTATTTTTGTTATATCATTCTGAGCAATAAATCCCAGCAGATTTGTTGTTTTTAGGAGGAGAATGCTAAAAGAAAGGGGCCAACGTGAAAAGATGGAACCTGAGGAAAGGAGATAAGCAGGTAGAGGAAGGAGAAGATCACAGGGACAAGTTGTCCAGCATTTAAAGGCCAGGGCACAACCTGTCAGGTTGCCTGTTTTTTGATAGTAGTATTCTGCTCCCAGCCTGCATCCATTTGTGGCAGATGGTGTGCAGGTTTCTAGGATAAGGTTTTGGTCTTTTTATGCATGTAGAGGACCTTGCACAGCAAAAGTTTCGCTACCTGGGCAGAGATACTGCTGTAAGACAAGCAAATGGGAGGTGACTCAGTACTAAGAAAAAGAACTTGTGTAAGGAGTAGGGGGACCACCAGAACAAGGAGCAGAGAGACCTCTGCAGGGAGGGCTCTAGTGGCATTTTCAGCATACAGAAGTCCATGCTGATGGTTTTCTTTGTCTGTCTGGCCATCCTCCAGGTCCTTTGGCTGCTAGAGCTGGCTTATTCTGCAATACCGTTTTTTTCTTTCCTTCATTCCCCAAGCTCACTTGGCCCTAGGGACGTTTAGTGCCCTGTTTGCAGTCCAGGCAAATGGCCTTTCATAAAAATCCAAGCCAGATGCCCAGCTGGTGAACAAATCACATAGCTCAATTGATTTCTGTGGCGCTCTGACAATTTATAGCAGCTGAGGTCCTGGTCATATAAACTGCAGTGAGCTTGGAGGGAACCTGGAAGGGCTGCATATACCACAGGTTAAGGGTGTATATTAGTACGTGGGGAATTGGGAAAGGTTTTGGAGATAAATGCTGTGAAGTGAAGCTGAGGAGCACAAACAAAGCAGGTGGGCTGCCAAGCAAGGAATACAGAGGAGCACGGGGGGTTAAAAGTGATGGGAAATTATCAAGCACATCAGGACATGCTGGCTTGCTTTCCTGACACGCATGCTAAGATGATGATGATGGAGAAAGGAAATGCACCAGATGCAGTTTACCTGGTAAGGAGGGCATTTTGTAGAGCAACCTGTGAATTCTTACAGTGGCAAAACACTGCATAAATATGGGCAAGATAGAGCATGAATACTGGCAGCATGCCATGCCTGGTGGTACGTGCCCAGGAAGAGGAGTGTCAGGAGGGGTGTTGCAACGAGCCTGTTATTGTTCCATTGTTTATTGCTGTTCCATTAATATCTTCATTAAAGGCCTGGAACAATTTGGAGGAATGAGTAAGAGAGGTTTTGAGAGCGTGCTTTCAAAGGCAGCCGAGGAGGAGAAATAAACTGGGAGCCTGGGAACTTGAAACAACAGGAAGAAATTGCCCAAAAGAAACATAAAGCTTGGCCAAAAAAAAAAAGTATCTGAGGAGATCAGGGAAGGAGGAGGAAAATAACACAAAGCACAGGTGCTTAATGGGGGAGAGCTGCAACACTGGCAACACTGAGGGTTATAATAGAGGGCAAATTGCACGTGATTTTGGCAAGGCAATGAAACACCCTTGTCCGTGCACGGAAGCACTGCATATATTATGCAGCAGCCCTGCTCTTCTTTCTCTGCAGATGCCACACCTAAACTGTTGGTTTCTGTACTGGGGACTTCAACACCCAAAAGCTATCGGCAGAGCAATATACATTGATTGCCAGAGTGGAGACATCTAATTACTAGGAAAAGTGGAAAGAGCAAAGTTTGCATCAGTTCACTAAGCAATGACTAAAAATAAGTAGGATAATTGCTGACAAGTAGGCAGATATAAAAGAGGGACAGCAAAATTACTGGAAGAGAAGCATAACAAGGGATAAAGAAATAAATTACTTTATAATGTCTCAGAAAACTTTACCAGGCAATGATAGTGTGTTACTTTGTGTAATAGGTTTCCCCAAGGGAAGGCAGTGAATCTTTGTGACCTGGGATATTAAAAGATGTCATGAATCACTAAAAGCATTTTGGTAGGGAGGAGATGATAGGGAAATTGACAGTTGCTTTTGCTAAGTTTCCCCGGTTATTTTGCAGACACTTCTCTAGTTTGTGGGTTTTTTGCTTGATGCAGACCATCCACACTTTCTTCAAATGCTTCTCGGGAGGAGGCATGAGCTTATCCTCGTCAGCCACCCTGCAAGTGGCCTCTTCCAAACCCCAAACCCAGACCTGCCAGGCCTGCCTCTTCACCGTCAGCCTTGCACCTACCGAATTGCTCTTTTTTTCAGCAGCATTACAGTTTCCCAGCCCATAAATTAGAGGAAGAGAGAGGGGACATTCCATTTTACTCTCAGTTATACAAGACAGCAGAGGGTTAATCTGAAAGTGGGCTGAATGAGAGCAGAAGCTGGCTTTATTCTTCTCTTTATACTTCCTGCTCTCCTCTTCATTTTGCTATTACAAGAGGCCAGAAGGACAGAAAAGTCTATATATTTCTTCCACTTCAGTTGATATGATCTGTCCCCAAGAGATTCCTCCTCTTTGTATTGCCACAATTCCTCCGAGTTCTCCTCTTCCATTATTCTTCAATTATTGTGTCTGATAAAAAATCAATTATTCCATTCAGTCTTCCCCAGACAGCTCCAATTCTGAAAGGAAAGGACATGCCTAACTTGTTACCAGCATGTGCTAAGTACTGCTGCTACTGCTGCTAAAGAGAAATCTCTTAAACCAACTCAGGAATCTGGAGCAATAAAAACACACACCCTAC
>NW_010396909.1:25185-29630 GCF_000710305.1 Buceros rhinoceros silvestris | reverse complement strand
CGCCCGTCTGCGCGGTCCTGCGCGGGAGGTGATGCTGTTTCTGAGCGAATCTGGGGCGGGGTGCGGCGCCTGGCCCGGCGGGGGTTTACTGGGGCGCGTTTAGCTCTTCATTGCCGTTATCTCATTAAATCCCCGAAATGCTTTTGTCTCCGTACGTCTCTAAAGTGCGTGTGTTGCTGCGGAACTTTTAACATCCACGCAGTCAAGCTGTACATTTCTGCAGACCTCTGCCTGCTAACTTAAAACCTCAGGAATAGAGCCTCACCCCTTTCCCAGTGTGATACGTTGCCTCTAAATGTCTACCTCAGATGGGTGTATCACAAGGTGGTTTTTTTCCCCTCTGCGGTTACAGATCTGCATATCAAAAGACATTCCACCGCCCCCCCTCCCCGCCCCGTGGATGTGGCCAGCTGAAACGCGAGCTTAGAATCACAAATTTTGTGTGTGAGATTACTGTAGCGTTTTGGTGACGGCACCTTTTGATAGATGGAGCAGTGACAGGTAGACAATAAAGCCTTCACTGGTGGTTTAGTAGAGACGTACACATGCGATCTGAAAACATCTCCGTGATAAGCTGATAAACTCCCGGTGAGAGGCATTAACCTGTTGTGTTACCATTTTAACTTGTACGTACTGAAACAGTGCCACAGTCCCCCCAAAATCTTAATGTTCTACAAGCAAACAATGAAACAGCATCTGTTTATATTTTGGCTAAGGAATAAATTAGGTCTGGTCTAATAAAACACAGGTAAAGGCTGTACTACGTCACACGAACTAAGATGTGTACAACCTTTGGAGCTGAAGTGTGCAAAGTGTTTTAGATACCACGTTTTCCTTTGCGCATGGCTACTCTGAATGGGTAAGAACATTACTATGTAATCTGTGGACAAACAAGGTTGCTGCTGAACATTTCTTAAAGGGAAATTCAATGTTGAAAGCTGTGCAGCCAAAAAAAAAAAACCAAGTTAAATCTAAGGGCCTCTGCCATATTCTTAATTTTAAAATAACATCTGTATAATGTCAAAAGGGCCTCTTTTCCCCACTACAGTTACATATCAGACATCACAAAGTGCAAAACCAGCCCACTTTGCAAATTATTGCCGAATATGTCAAATGTAGGAAAAGAGAGCAGTGCATTTTCCCCTCTAAATTTTTAATGTTACTGTCTTAAATAGTGTGGCTAATAAGAGCAAGTCAGATAGAAGAAGTACATGTGAAGTGTGGTATCTCAGAGTAAGTTGATTTAAAATGTCAAGTGTACTCTGCTCTTCCAACCATCTGCGGACCTGCGCTGCAGTCCATTTGCAGATTGATGGTGCTGTCAGAGGACTGGACTTCTCACCAGGAAAGGGCTTTGGACAAACACATTTCACTTCATCTGAACTATTCACGGTAATTGACTGGTAGCTGATTTAATCAAAGAGCTTGTAGAAATTTTTGTATTTGGATCCCTAGCTCTCGCTAGTTGCAATCAGTCATCCAAGAGCTCGGTCCAGCTTTGGAGGCCAGTTCTAGCTTTGTTGTAGTAAGAATGGTAAGATTGGACTTTATCATGTCTTGCCACATCGAATTTTATGTTTATTTGAATCACACGAGTTTGAGATCATCACTGGATACTTTTTTTTTGGCGATATCAATACACGCAAACCCAGCTGCCCGATTGGCAGTGCGTGCGTCTCCTTCCATGTGGATGCAGAGCACGAGTGATTGGGTGATTTTACCTTCTCAGTTTCCTAGCACCACGGGTTGTCTGGTCCCTGCGTTGTAAAACTGGTGTTTGTATACCAAAGTCTCAGTTATGCCCAAGTCAAGATCAACAGGAAAATTGTACTGGCTGCAGGGTCAGACCCTTAATTCTAACGCACAGTGTACTGCACTGCAACATCGGGCCTCATGATGCCGTGAAGAAGGAGTGCCTGGCGTTTCAGTATGTGAGCTGAAGTAGTACCACTGCCCTGATAGTTTGGCATAAACGTTATTACCACTGAGGTGATGAGCTCTGTGCATCTGACTTCTGGCTGACGGAAGCCCTGGTCATTTTTATTTTGCCAGAAAGAAGAAAGGTGTGCCAACAAGCAGGTGGGTTGACAAAAGGCTGTCTCTATCTTGTATGGTTGTCAAATACAGACACGATACCTAAGAAAATACAGCATAAAATGGAGGAGTAGAAAAAACATAAAATGGAGGAGAGGACAAAGCTCTGAGCTGAGAATTACAAAGGCAAAGAGACTAAGGCATTAAAAAAGGATAGTCACACACAAGAAAATGAGGAATATACACATATGGCATTGATCACACGTTACAGAAATTAATTCTTCAACACCCCCTTTTTGTTTGTAGCATATTGAAATCTATAAATTAAAATCTAGCTTTAATGCTAAAACAACTGCTAAAGATTAATTGCAAGATTATGTAGTACATGTGAGTTTAACTAGTTTTCATCACAAAATTTATATTTTCAGTTCCTCTACCCAGCCTCTCAGCCTGACTTTTTTTTTCTTTTTCTCTTTTTTCCTCCAAAAAGGAGATGAGATGGATTCAAACTGCTGCCAGATTTTGCTACTTGTGTGTAGGGTATACACATTTTAAACCCCTGTTCATTATAATTTCCAAGGGGAAGCCAAACTCTATGTTGAATACTGAAATTATGAAGGAAATGTATTAATACTTGCATATTAATTAATCAGAGCAAGAAGATACCACAGTTCATGGAGGCTAGTGTTTTTCCAGCTTGAGCTTTGTTAGGCAAAAAAAAAAAAAAAATGCAGCTGTTCAAAATGGAGAGAAATCACTTAGCATGTCCAGAGGACTAATTCATAAAATTTAAGAGCTGACATACATATTTCTGAAAAGTCAGATTACCGTTTTTTCCTTCTGTATATTGTTCTTTACAGAGTTAAAAGAGAGTCATTTAAGATGATATTCCAGTGTCAGTTTTCTGCAAAATTACTACTGACTTCCAAGAGTTTAATCCACACATGAATGGAATGCCCCTAGAACTTTAAAGTCAGTATGGAGTCTTCTTTATTATAAAATATATTTTATTGAATAAAATGCCTGAAACAGACAAGAATGGTAAAGAATAATTAATTATTTTCTCCAAAATTTATTTATTTATTGCTGGATTCGTATCTGAAGAAAATACATGATGCTCCTGTATCACTCACTGACATGATCATAGCATCAAAGAAAAGGAGTCTGCAAACCTTGGAAGGCTCAGGAAAATTTCTGTCATGTCACAGGCATGAAAGTGGAATACAGTAAATAAAATACTGCCCTGAACCAGGGCAGTTTGTGGACTATTTGTTTGGTACAATTGCTGTAGACAGTCCTTACATCTGGTGAAAGTGGGTAAATATGTAACATATTTTTTAAAATGTTTTATACTTCCAGAATTTTTTTGTATGTGTTAATTTCAATAAATGCATTATTTGGCTACAGACAAAGACTATTCAATGAAACATACTTTGTTTACTCACAAATAGCTCTGATTAACAGTTAAGGAAATCAGCTTTTTAAATTAAATATGTGAAAGCACTTGATTTATTTCAGTAAGTTAAAGCCTAGAGTATCTGAATAAATTTTTGATCAAATATTTAATATTTTTTATTCTAAGTGTAATCCGAAAAACATTTTTTGCTACTAGGTATTATTTTTTTAATTAAGAGACATTAATTTTTTTAGAAAAGAAGAAGGACATATCTATTTACCTTTTGATTAGCTTTGTTCGGACTCGGGTTTAGCTTCTAATTGTCAAAACATAAAATCTTCTGATTTTCCCCTCGTACATGAAGAGAGACACATATTCTTAGTCTGTAAAAAAAATTAAAGAAACCCCTTAGACCTTTCACATTTAAATTTTACACTTTCAAGCTATTAATATTTCAGTCCTTGTTGAAGTACTCAGGAATAGAGGCAACCAGAGAAGTACCACTTGTTTAAATCTTCACCGCTCCTCTGATTTCTAACAAATAAGGAAAATCTTTTATATTAAAAAAGTTCCATTTCCCCCTTATTTTACTAGAATATGTGTCAAATCAAAACTCTAAAAAAATTATTTGAATTTATATTTCATTATTTCTTGTCAAATTAAAAAGAAATCACATGGAGAATTTGTACATTTTCAGTCCAAAATCACACAAAAACCTGAGTAATGAGAACAGAGAAGGGTGTGAACAAGCATCACTGTGATGTGCTAGATCCTCCCGAATAGCAGTTTTGTCTTTTTGTATGTTCTAACATGTTTTAAACCCCTTCTAATTAGGCAAAAATCCTGTATTTACTGTTTTCAGTCGTTCTCTTTCTCTCACAGAGAAATAAACCCATGCAGTTCATAACATGTTTGCTCTTTCTGAAGATAAACCTCTAATGTCTTTGACTAAATTCCTGGAGATTTATAAATGAGGCCTACATAAAAGATCTGCCTTTAATGTCAGATGGAGAAA
>NW_010396909.1:11441-25084 GCF_000710305.1 Buceros rhinoceros silvestris | reverse complement strand
TCCTGCTGCTTTAGTGGAACAACTTCTGTAATTCCATGTCTAGTCCCATGTCACAGATGAACATTGTTTGTCATACTCACAAAAATGCTAGGAAATGCTTTTTAGTGATTATATTGGTATTCTCTATTTGTAAGCAACATTTATTCATAGTAGCTTTTAAATGGAAATTTTTGCTACTTTTCAAATGACCTGACATCATTTACAGATACTTCAAAGTTGTATCTACTGCTCGTGCTACTCAGGCGGCACTCAGATATGGATGTCACACATAACACCCAAAGTTCTTTATATTTAGCCTTATTTTTTTTGATTTATGGAAAGATGTCTAATCTGCATGTGCTTTTAAACAGTACATTTGGAATATTTGAATACATTTGAGATTTGTCAGTGTTTTAAGTAAGCCTTTTTACGTGTTTATACACTCAGTAGTAGGATTGTAGCCTCGCTGGTGGAAGCCTGTAAGAAGGATATTATGCTCTATTGTCAAGAAGCATTCACAGTCTGTCACATTAGTGTTAGTAATGTGTATAGAAGAGTAATTATTATAAGCTGACATCCAGCAAATGTAAGCAAAAATAGATAGACCTCAAAGAAAAATTAGGCTGTATGTTTTAGGTACTGTTTGTCTGCAGATGTTTAATGTCAGGGCACTAAAACGTTATTTAGCACAGCACCTAATTGGTGAAATAATTTTGTATTTATATAGCAAACGGAAATGTGATTTTCTTAGGTCTGCACTTAGCTTCTTATCAAGGTAGATAAATACAGAAATACAAACAATGAGTTACCAGTAGTTTAAAGAGATGCACAGCGTAGCACTTCAAATCCTCTGTATAAAAGTTCAGCAGTACCATGCAGCAGAAGTATCTAAATCTGCTAACATAATACGCGGTTTTCATAAAAAAATTAGTTGGAACAGATATTACAGCAAGAACAAGCACTACGTGGCGTTTGTTGCTAGAATTAATCCTGCTGTTTCATGAACATGTTTGATTCTGGTCATAAAGCAAGGCTTGCATGCCAAAATGATAGATGCCTTAAAAGAAGCTTTGATAAATAAAATCCAGCAGACCTTGGCATTCGCAGTTCCCTTTTGGCAATAGTGAGGAATGGCTGAGTAATGGTCAGGAAACGGACTTATTTAAAATGGTTTATTGCATCTAAAGTTATTACGTCTGTATCTGCAGCTAGTGTAAATCAGCATATCTGCCTTCAAATTACTTATGCTGCTTTGTGTCAGCAGAGAATCTGGCCCATATCCATTATCTAGAGGGAATATCAGTTACTACAAAGCATACTTATCTCACCAAAAGCAAGGCAGTGCGCCTAGTTCATTGATGTTTCTTGTAACGCTCATGTTAACCTTTATAACGTGATAAAAATCTGGCACAGTTACCTATGGTTGTAAAAGATCTTGCTTTGATAATATCAACAATTATAAATTAGCATTTATCACTTTTAATACTGCTTCAAACTACATTGATAAAAGCTTGATTTCATATTGATGAGAGGACTAACAATTCAGGACCTCACTGTTGCTCTAATTAACTTTACTGGGAGCAGGATTAGGCCTCTTCTCTGAAACTCATCCCTCTGACAAAGTAGTATGGAGGGTTTTTGGTTTGTTTTTTTTTTTTTTTTTTAATAGTGTATTATTTGCGTTCTCTTTTGGTGAATATATTTCATATCTAGAGACGACCACATTTTACCAAGCCACTAAGTTTAGACTCCTGTATTTTACATATAAACAAGCATGTTATTCAAGCCAGTAAAATTGCTGAGAGCGAAGTTCAGATACAGGCGTCTGCAGAGTCCAAGTTAAAAGTTTTAGCTGGAAAGACAGCCTTGTGAGACTTGGAACAACACAACAAACCGTGGCTCATTCTTCATTCGTTTGGCTCGATTAATGGAAGAGGAAGTTTACTCATTATTAGGATTTTGAGCAGTAAACACCAGGTCTAAATAGTATCTCAACTGGTGGTTATAATGCTGCTACCATTAGACCTGTTCAGCAGCCATTCCAGAAATAACTTACAGGCAGATCAGAGCGTTAAACACATGGAATTTTACATGGGTTGAATTGTCTGCGTCATTTATATGATGTCAAGTTTATCTATATGACATTCAAGTTTATATTGAAAATGCAGTTATGTTTTCTGTCCGTTTTTACGTGGCAAATGACATTATGGCCAATCTGAGAAAACAAAGAGGAATGCTTTGGTGACCCTAAATTGGCAACACCACTGAAAACTACGAGTGTCCATGTACTGTCTGTTTCATGCAAGATTTATTTGTTGTGAGAGAAAACCCTGATGGTTGGTTAGTGAATTAGGTCAATAAGCAGTAGGATAGTGATAGGGGAGATTCTATTGCTCTTGGGGATTTAGGCTTCCTAGCATGACATTTAAATCAATACGAATCATCAGCTACCCTAATCTGCCCGTACCAAATAGCACTGGGCCTGAGGTGGTGGAATAAAATTGGAAAAGACCCTGGGAAATTGTTGTTGGGTTTTGGTTTTTTTTCCTCTCTGAGATAATTAATGAAATGTTTTGGTAGGAGCTTATAAAAATATTTTACCTACTTTTACTGTATGTGCAATTTTATTAAAAATACAATGTATTTCTAAAGGTAACACTAATTATGATCACCATCACTTCTTATCTGTGCAGTCATAGAACTCTTCAACTATTTTTGCAAGTGCATCACTAACCTGTCAAAATGTATACAAGAAAGAGGCACAAGGCAAGAAATATCGTTGATTACAGTATAGACAAGATGTTTAGATTCTGGCTTTCAGCTGCTGGTATTAGTTAGCATAATACAACGTTGATACAGTGAAATGATAACAGAAAGTCAGAGTTAAATTTACAAAGCTATGTACAAGCAATATGAAGTGCAAGAAGCCCATATTTTGTAAGTGAATACTGTTCTTCTTCAGAAATAATTCGAATTGCTGGTGCTACCAACCCAGAACTATGTAAGTGCATCAATGAGATGCAAAGATAAACCTACATTATTTTCACACATTTTCCCTGAGTAGACATGGAATTAGAGGTGAATGTTTACTGCTATGGCAACATAAGTAAACACTTAGAAAGCTGGGGAACAAAGTTCTTCTAAAAGAAAGTTTATTTTCTTGGTCTGTTAGTAGCAGTCAAGTATAATTTGGTATTGATCTATTTGCTGTGTTAAACTCTGAATAACATTTTTATATAGGTGATAACAGTTTTAGACAATACATTACAAAGAGTGAATAATTGAAAAATCCTCTACCTCCTCTTGCCTTATTCTTGCTATAAGACGTAAGTGAACCTATTCTTTGTTTAAATGGTTATATTTATTACAAGGAACTTTCCAAACAAGATACTGTCAAAATAAGCATTAGGTGCTCCTCTTCAACTCCACTGTATGTTCTCATAGGAACACGTTAACCTTAGAGAGGTATGTCCGCTTGTAACAGACGTTCACTGACGGTGTCATTCTGATTTTGTCAGCCAGGAAGCCTGCTTGCAGCACCTACATAAGATGTGTATTTGTTCAGTCAATAGTTGCCATTATACCAGTTTTACAGTGATAAAGTTCCACTGAGGCCAATTAGGAACTACTAGAGTGGAAAGTGAGCAACAAATTTCAAAGTTTGATCCATTATTTCTTGGCTGTCGAACCCCATGCCCATCTGTTCACATGGCAAACCGCCCACTTGCAAGTGAGCTGGACCTTTCCCCTAAGAAATGAGTGACAGGCAAGAACAGTTTAGATTGTCTGTGTAACAATGTAAACCGTATTTTTTCTGCAGGAAGTGGGGTCTGATATGTAGGAGCGCTGGACAGCATTTGCCTCCTTTCAGTTCATTTTATTTTTTTGACACATAGATAGTTAAAAATGGTTGAGTGAAGGAGGAAAGAAAATCAGGGGATGACGGGTGCTGGTTGCTGCCAATAAGACAGGTTATATTGGAGCAGGTGCTTTGAAAATCTGTGAAAGCCAGCTGAAAGGTGTCAAAATGTGCGTGACATAAACCAACAGTTCACAGAGATTTTGTGCGAATTTGGTCTTGCAGCAGGAAAATTCAGAAGGAACCCTCGGCAGAAAGTACCTGCCTTAGGAACAGCCAGTCAGCTCAATAGTCATACCCTTGTCTGCTCAATCAGAGCATGCAGGAGGGAAGACAAGGGGGAAAAAAGTTTCCTCTTCTTACATTTATATCCTTCGTTATCTTGGAATTGTCAAATCAGGAAAAAAGACATGATAATCTGTTCCTAAAATAGGTTAAGCTGGTCATCTAGTCTAAAAGTGGAAAGAGATAAATTGAAACTCCATAACCTGTTACTCAGAGTGTGAGCAGGTAAAAGAAAGAAGAATGCATGGTCCTTTTTGTAGCACCAGTCGAACTAATGCCTGTGAGCCACACTTGTCCCTTGACCTTGTTAAATGTGGCACACGTGTTGGAGGGAGTACAAGCAACTCTTCCGACACATTCCCTTCCCACATGTTTTTTCTGCAGTGCGCTACTGTAGATAGTTTCAAACACACGGGAGTACAAGTGGCTTCCCCATGTGTATTTAAAACCTAACAGAGCTACAGCAGTCAAAACCACATGGGGATAGGAAAGAAGTATCAGAGAAAAAATGCTTTTCCACTATTGATGCTTATGTTCCTCACGTGCTTAGGGAACACATGGGAGAGCAAGAGCAAGACAAAAAAAGCAAGGAAGAGCTAGAAAAGAAAGGAAGAGGAAGAAAGAAGCAGACAGAAGCAAAGAAAAAGGAACAAAGCAAGACAGCATTGAAAAGGAAAAGGAGAAAATACAACTGAGACAAGAGAAGACATTACAAGGAAAGGACAGGAATTGACAGGAAAAAAATAATTGAGAAAATAATTTCAGTGCTTGAAAGGATAAAACCAAATAAGCCTGCCAGTGCTTTTCATTTCAGCTTTATAGTCTGTGTGCGTTTAGTTTTAACAAATGTAGGAAGAGGCATCTTTTGCACATCCCCCTTGTGTCATCCCTCTGTTCATTTCGTCTCCAGATACTGCATCTTTGTTTCTGCTCCTGCTTTCTGTCTCATTCTGTCTCCTTCTTCCCCCTTCCCTTTTTCTCTTCTCTGCCTCTCACAGGCAATGAATGAAATGTAGCATATCATTATATTAGCAGGGCCAGGTTTGTTTTTTTTTTTCCCAAACTTCTCTTAAAAATGGAATGCCAGTGATTACGTTGTTATTTTTTCAGCCTTGATTTTTTTCTTTTTTTTTTTAAAAAGAGGAAGACTTAATTGAGGCGGTCTGAAGTCATCAACATAAACCTAAATGAGCATATGGGAGAAACATGAATTTTGTTCCATGCTAGTCGTGGGCTATGATCATAGTCTTGATTTCAAGGAGCTCTACAATAAGTCAGTGCTGAGAAAGTTTTCACTGTAGCTGCTGAAGCCTCTCCTCTGGACTTCCCTAGGTGCACTGCTTTCTGCATGCACTACTTATCCTGCAAGCTGTTGTTGACAAAGATGGGTTTGTATGTTGCACAGCAAATCTGAGCACACTCACAGGAATATATGAATATTACGTTCTCTAATATTATACATTGGGTGCAATTTGGATTGGAATAAAAATTAAATAGCTTTAAACCCAGTTTTTATTGTATTATATTTGGATAGACTTTTGTTAATACTGGATTTTTTACTTGATTTGAGGTTGAAGATAATGTTAAGTTTTGGTGTTGTGTTTAGATTTATGATTTTTATCTTTTAAAGCAAAGGAGGACTCTTAAAACATGTATGTACCCCCCTGCTTAAAATGTGTGGTTTTGCCCCCACTTTCTTTTGGTTTTAAGTCTTATGCTCTATTTTTCTTTTTCTCGTTGTTGACCTTTCTTAGTTGTGAGCCAGGATGTCAAGGTTTTCAAACTAAAGCTAGGAGCTCAGTAGGATGAACAACTTTCAGGAAACAGTCAACAGCTCTCAGAGTGCAATTCTAAAGGTCATTTGTTATCACATCTGTTCCTGTCAAGGCATCCTCTCTGAGGCAAAGCCCATCTGAGAGGCTGGGAACCCTGGGAGGTTCTATGGTAGGATTTTCTCTCTTGTGCTGTATGATGAGACTGGAAAGAGCTCATTCATCTGTGGAGTTCTCCCAATGTCAGTGAAAACTGTCAGAAACCTTTTCCCTCTCCCCTCTTTCTCTGTAACCTTCATTTCCCAGCCACTGGCCTGACTCTAAGTGTAAAAAAAAAAAACCCAGTTAGTATTAGGATTGGTCTGATTTCCCCTGCATCTCTTGGGGCAGAGTAAAACTGGAGACCATCTTTTGGCAGAAAGCCAAAGATTTCTTGAATGTGGCTATGAAGAACAGGAGTCAGAGGAGAAAGGAAGAATGCTGGGATTGAAAACGGCCAGATTTGCTCCTGTTGGAGCTTCCCAGTGCTGAAAGCTGTTGATGTCACAGAAGTTATGGAGCTGACCAGGCTGGGCGAGCCATGCTGCTCAGGGTTGGAGGTAGAGTCCTGCTTTGTACTTCCCACCATCCACCCACATCGCTAGGATCACCATGCTACGTTCACTGGAAAAATGCCACTAAGGTTTTGCCTACAGAAATGGAGTCAAGCATCCATTTTATGGCAATAATCTAATTTAACTATTGGAGTTAATATATTATGATTACATTACAGTCCTCTGGAAAACAACAAGCAATCAGAATTTAAAATATCCTGTGCTGGACCCAGAGGAGTGTTGCCTAGTTCAGTTTTTAAATAGCCTGTGAGTGTAGTAACTCAATTAACTCAAAAAGAGCTGATGTATTAGTTGTTACATGTGTTTTAAAATGTAAGCACAAACAAGAGTATTTGTTCACTTAATCTATTGTTTACAGGACAATGTATTAGACCAACATTATGGGCCAAAGTATCTCCTAGCACAGTCTGGTAAACCTCAGCTGGGATCTAGGTAGTCATGCCAATTACACCAGCAAGTAACAGTTTTGTTTTGTATTTTTCTATATTTAGTGGAGAGACTACTTAAATTAACTAAAATATGATATGCCTCTCTTCATACCTTGGAACTTTATGTTAATTTATGAAATTTAATTAAATGAAGATAAAGTAGCTTAAAGCATAAAGCATTTTTAAGCATAAGTAAATTCAGATAAATTCTTTACATGGTGTAAGATTTCAGTTCATTTTTAACATCTGTATTGCTCTGTGAAGGCAAGGACATTAGGAAAAGGTGGTGTTTTGCGGAAGGGGCTTTTGTCCTTGTCTATAAAGAAGAGGTGTTCCAGAACTGTTCCACATTGTATTTCACATGGCAGACAGAGGATTAAAAAATGGTGAATTCGTCATCTGTCACTATTCTGCATGTGTCACTCAGAGAAAGTTCCCCTTTCCCTCTCTGGGTAAACGGTCTAAGGATGATGGGGTATGGCTGATAACAATAATCCATACTTAGGCAGCCAGAAGACTGTGACAATGTTAGCCAGAATGTAGGGAATGCAGTCTTAAAATCAAAACATTTGTCATGGTAACTTTAACTTACCCCAATATTCCTAGATGTTGCAGGGTCATAACTTACATTCCTGCATTGTCTTGCCATAAAAATACACAACTTGCCTTGAAATCAGTCACTCACTTCAGATTAATAAGCTTTAAGCTTTATATCATGAAATTAATAATAGTGAATTAATAATAGTGAATTAATAGCAGTTCATCTTTGTATTCGGTTTGCATGGCAAGGTGTTGGTAGCAGGGAGGCTATGGTGGTGGCTTCTCTCAGAAGCTGCTAGAAGCTTCCCCTATGTCTGATAGAGCCAATGCCAGCTCGCCCCAAGACAGACCTGCTGCTGGCCAAGGCTGACCTCATCAGCAATGGTGGCCATGCGTCTGTGATATATTTAAGAAGGGGAAAAATCCCTGTGCAACTGCAGCTGGAGAGAGGAGTATATATTTGAGGGGTGGGTACCTCGGACCCTCGACCCGTAACAGTATGTATATATGTATGTATGTATGAATGAGAGAAACAACCCTCCAGACACCAAGGTCAATGAAGAAGGTCAGTGAAGAAGGAGGGGGAGAAGGTGCTCCAGGTGCTGCAGCAGAGATTCCCCTGCAGCCCATGGCGAAGACCATGGTGAGGCAGGCTGTCCCACTGCAGCCCATGGAAGTCCATGGTGGAGCAGATATCCACTTGCAGCACATGGAGGGCCCCACATTGAAGCAAGCATTTGCCCAAAGCAGTCTGTGACCCTGTGTGAAGCCCGAGCTGGAGCAGGCTCCTGGCAGGACCTATCAACCAGTGGAGAGAGGAGCCCAGAGTGGAGCAGTTTGCCAGCAAGATTTGTGACCCCGTGGGGGACCTATGCTGGGGCAGTCTGTCCCTGATGGCCTGCAACCCGTGGAGGGGACCCACACTGGCGCAGTTTGTGAAGAACTGCAGCCCGTGGGAAGGGGAATTTAATGGAGGACTTTCTCCCATGGAAGGGACCCCATTTTGGAGCAGGGGAAGAGTGTGAGGAGTCCTTCCCCTGAGGAGGCAAGAGCAGCAGAGACAACATGTGATGAACTGATGACAATCCCCATTCCCTGTACCCCTGTGCTGCTGTGGGAAGAGAAGCAAAGTCAAGCTCAGGAAGAAGGGAGAGATGATGGGAAGGCGTTTCTAAGATTTGGTTTTATTTATCATTGTCCTGCTCTGTTTTGATTGGTAATAAATTTTTTCCCCAGGTCGAGTCTGCTTAGCCTGTGATGGTAACTGCTGAGTGGTCTTCTCCCTGTTCTTATCTCGATCCACAAACATTTCATTACATTTTCTCTCTCCCCTGTCCATTCCTCATTATCCTACTCTGATTCAACTGGTAATAAGCTAAATTAATTCTCCCCAAATCAAGTATGTTTTGCCCATGATGGTAATTGCTGAGTGATCTTCCTGTCCTCATCTTGACCCATGAGCCTTTTGCAATATTATTTTCTCCCCTGTCCAGCTGTGAAAGGAAATGATAGAGCAGTTTTGGTGGGCACCTGGTGTCCAGCCAGTGTCAACTCATCGCAATCTTTATATGCTAATAATACAAGTAGGTGATCTTCTACTGGATAGATTGCAGAATGTATTGTACTTTATTCTTGATTATGAGAATAATTTGATTTGCCTCGGCATAGCTATTAAATAGTTACAGAGAGATTGATTGTAGTGGTATGAAGGATCTCACCATTAATAGTTTTCTGAGAGACGTTCAGAATTTAAACAGGTTTTATAGCTACTCTTAATCTGAATATCTGAATGAACACCCTTCCTTCCCTACAACATGTGGACATCATCACGCCATGGAAGTTTCTGCCAGAATAGACATTTCTTTGATTTTCCAGTGCTTCGTATCACCACATGTTGTTGTACCGCCAGCACAATAGCAGTGAGGGCATGGGTGCGTAAATCATACCAGACAGATGCCCGGAACAGAATGCTATAATGAATGAAAAGAGGTGTGGTTCATGATGAGCCTGATCCTGTTACGTGACAGATCTCAGTCAGATTTCATTCTGCTAATTTCAGAGAGGACCAACCCCATCACGTGTGCTAGGAAGTGTCAGTGTTAATCCTGATTCTGCCCCCTTTCTACCAGTCACTCCTCCAATTATGAGCAAGACCCGGTGCTGGTGATTTATAGCTGCCACGTAGCTTGAATTTAGGAGTGTACGCGGTGTCTGTGCTCGGGCTGACAAATCGCATTGTGCGTCCCCTGCTCATTCACTATGGCTGCTGGAATAACATTATGATACTGGACTTGCAAAGAATATATTAACTTCCTGACTCTCTATAGTAATACCATACAGCTGGTTCAAATAAACATTCCAAACCAGTGCATTTTTCATCTTGAAAAAAAGAGCAATCCCAAAGAAGTTTTGTATTTATTCAGTGCTTACTGTCATTGCCTTTGACACCAAGCACAGAATTAATAGTTTAAAAAAATTGGAGTTACTCTCTAGGCCTTTGCATTGATTCTCTCTTGTTCTTCATTTATTTTGTTGACCACTGCAGTCAAAAGAGAGGAAAAACTGCTCATGGCATTAATTTTCTTGAGTTATTGCACTGATCTGTCTCACTAAAACTTTATTGTTTTTTATACTTGGAACAAAATGTGACTGTTTTCATCTGAAGCAGAATCCGTATAAAGAATTCAAGTTGCTCTTGACTTTACCTTAGTATTCTGAAATTCCATTGACATTGATACAAAATCACGACTAGGTAGCTAAGTTACTTGCATTAAACTTTTGCGTACTGTTAAAAATAGTATGTTACTTTGTTTCTTGAATGATTTTATTGTCAGTTCATTTATTAATACTGCTTCTACCAAAAAAGCTGCTGAATGTTGTGAGAACCTTAGGCAAAATTATTGTGTAAATAAGGGATATTTTGGCCATATAAGGGCTGAAGTTTTGGTCATATTTGATCACACAGTTTTTGTGGTTTTATTATTGTAGGTGCGCTGAGTTTTGGCTTCAGAAGGAGCACACATGATTAAATGAAGAAAGATTTTGCTCCAAATATTGCTCATCAGTAACAAATTAATTCCCACCAGACAAAACGAGATCTACCACAGTGTATCACAGGTCTTCCATTTCTATTTCATACTGACATTTCTTAAGTAATTTCCTAATTAAAATTGTTAGATGCATGATGTTTCTGAGTCGGACTCTTGTGCTCTAAGCTTTAATTATGGAAAAGCTTATGGATGGAATTATGGCAAATACTGTGCATGTCCCTACTTCTCTGAGTTTCATTTTAATTCTTTGGGCTGATTATGAAGAAAAAAAGGAGTATTTCCAATAAGTTGTGGAACAATCAAAGTAAGTCAAATACATATGATTTCTAAGGAGTTTTTGAAAGCTGGACGCTAGTTTTGATCTCTCATCCAATTGCAAGTGATACAAATAGGAATGTGTCCCTGATTTCAAGGGGAGCAGGAGAAGGAGATAGTTTTTCATTGTTGTATCACACATGAAGAAGGCAATTGTGTATGCAAGTCCTACAGTGATGTCAGATCTACATTTTTATATGTTTTGTTACAGTCTGTGAATAACTGGACCATATGGATATAAATCTGTCTTTGATTAAGATGGATTATACTGGTGTCCCGTTATAAGATTATTTTACATAAACAGAGTTATCATTGACAAGTACAGAATCATTCTGATTTATAGTGCTTTCTGAAAAAATATACACATTTGTGAAAAATGCTAGCTTATGGCTGGAATTAAGGGTTAGACACAGGTTCTTTTTATTCCGCTTTTTTGCGTTAAGGGAAAATATTTTGCCTGTTACTGGTTCAAACAGTCATGGCAACTTGCTTTTGTCGGAGATCTATTCTTCATAACTTATGGATAAGGTAGGTCGATCCATAGTTTTACGACTGGAAGTGAGGGGATATTGTAAAACAGCAGCATTAGGCAAAGTACGTAAGAACATTCGGAACCCCCTAATGCGATATTAAGGTCACATGCGTTTTAAATTAGGAGCCTCTGTTCTCTCTCATAAATGTCTCAAACTTTCAACTTCTGATCTAAAACCTTTGGTGGCTGAATATTGTAACAGTAGCCACCGGAACTAGTTGATGCTGACCCTTGTGCCACAAGACAGGGTAGATGTAGCTGTTTGTGACCCCGACCAGGTTCGTGTGGCTGGAGAGGAGAAATGAAGGTTAGTGTCTCACTAGAGCTCCTGCACACTAGAACTTTATTAGAAAGGTGACTGGTCTTCAGATTAGTCTACCACATGACATCTATCGTACTGTATCATGAGCAAGAGGAAAGCAAAACACAGTTTCACTGCCTTCAAATTTGTGGTTGTTACCAGTGAATGCCTGAAAAATTATCTTTCATGTTTTCAGCTTAGATTTTGAAAAAATATTTTTGGTATTGTTTCTTTGTTGTTTTTCTTTTGTTCTTGCTATCTGCAAGACACGTAACATGACAAGCGCTGAACATCTATTTATGTGGAGCATTCAAGGAAATGGAGAATTATAAATATGTGTGTCAGATGGTAGTATGTAACTACAACAAAGATAGTCCTGGCTATAGTTTTTGGAAATGATCATCCAAAGCTACGGTTTATCAAAATAACAGTAAAAATAACATCCTAAAAATATGCTAGTTACATAAATATTCAGAAATACAAAAATGTTTCCTTAGGTCTGGGTAGAAAAGCTCCTCTGAAATACTTGGAGACTGATGTCCCTGTGTCTCACTATCCCCCCAGATCCATTTTCTGCAAAGCTCTTTTAAATGTGAGAGAGTATAGAGTTTCGCAACAGTTTATTGCTAGATTTACAATGCTGGCGACAAAGTCATTCTCAAAAAATGGGATATGCTTCTCCCAGGATTTGATCTCTGGTTGGGTTAACGGATTATATAGGCCAGACTGTGACTGGGAGTAGCCCTTACATGGTAATGCTGCTACAAATGCATGTGAGATCTGTCTCATCGGAAACAGCGTCAGGGAGCCCAGCACCCCAGGTTACCCTCTAGGTAACCTCTCCAACAGAGCAAGAATAAGACAGGGTCGTGCTTATGCCTCCACACTGATGCAGCAGTATGATGAGCAGTCAATGCCTCCCTAAAGGTGCTGTGAGCCGCAACATCCTGGCACTGGTCTGGTTTTGAAAAGATTGTTCCTTTTGCAATTACTCCTGACTGGTGGTGTTGGAAGCAACCATCGTCAAGAGTACTGGTCAGCAAGAGAAGGTTAATTATTTGTCTGTGTATTTTGATGCTATTAATTAGATTTTATAATGCTCTTTTTGTTCCTTACATAGAACATCAGCTGAAATCAGCAGGATGTAAAATCGATATTTTGTATTTCACATTTACATATTATTTTAAATAATTTCCAGAAGACTTGTGTGACAGCAAAAGGCAAAAATAGTGGCTGAAATGGTTTGGTGCATTAAATTGGGTTGGTCATTTTGTCCCTGCTGAGTACCATCAGATCACTGTGTCCCTGTTTATCCCACCACCTAACTGGTTTGGGGAAACCTTGCTGCTGCTGCAGGCAGCTTGATCTTGCTGACACCAGTGACCCCAGTGGCAAAAACATTAATTTTTTTTTTTACATTTCTGCAGAAGCAGGATTGGGCTGCCCAATGCTGGCAGTACAGAAATTGAGCGGCAACTCAGTGTCACTCTGGGTGTGCAGTGATTTTTCACTCTTCTTTGTTTCAAAGAGCTGCATCGAGGGTTGCTCCACAGTAGTGAATTTAAAGGAGTGTGGAGTATACAAAGACTTTACTAATTCACTTCTGGAATTTAAATCCTTTATAAAAGGTTGTGAGATTTCAGCTATGAGTTTTGGCGTGTCTTTTTGGTTAATAACTGATTTTGAAGTGAGTCTGGCCTTAGATCGGGGTAACTTCATTTTGCGTTACTCGGCAACAGCCAGGTTTTCCTTCCACATAAATTGATAAGTTTTTGTGAGAATGATACGAAGAAATGGTGTTGCACGGATGTAGGGTGTATATGTGCACATGTGTGTGCAATGGTACTGTCACCTCACGAGCTGTTAGTGTTGGGGCTGTGGCACCAGGACTGCCTGCGACTGCTGGAGTCTCCGGGCAGCCCCCCCCATGTCCCCACCGTGACAGCCCGGGGATTGTCAGCCCCTGGG
>NW_010396909.1:10928-11225 GCF_000710305.1 Buceros rhinoceros silvestris | reverse complement strand
GAAGAGGCAGGGGAGGAAGGGGCTGTCCACCGCCACCCTTCCTGAGGGCCTTGAGGCCACAGAGGCAAGGCCACATGGTGGCCACAAGGCACCAGTGCAGAGGGCGAGCTGGTTGTCCTCGGGTGGAGGGGATGCTTTGGGGAAAGAAGTGGGAGAAAGCAGCCAGCAGCTGGAGAGCAGCTGACCTGGAGGCAGGAGGTGGGTGTGAGGCAGGGAAGGCAGCGGTGGGACGGGCAGTTCCACATGGTGCAGAGTGACAAGAAGCACTGCTGCTGCGGCGGGCAACGACGGGCGACG
>NW_010396909.1:5149-10873 GCF_000710305.1 Buceros rhinoceros silvestris | reverse complement strand
GAGGCTCCACATGGTGCAGGGTGGAAAGAAGCACTGCTGCTGCGGCGGCCGCCGAGGGCCACGGCAGGCTCCTGCGGTTGTGCTGAGGGCAGGGTTCCCTGGGAAGGGACCCCTGGGAAGGGACCCCTGGGAAGGGGTCAAAGCCTGGTGAGTGGGTGCTGGTGGGCACGGCAGGTTGTCAGGGATGAGGTTGCCCTGAAGGGTGACCTGTGACGGTGGCACCAGCGCATGCTCCCAGGTGGGGGAGGTCACCGTGGCCCTGCTGCCATGCCAGGATCGGCAGCTCTCCTGCGAGTGGGGCTCAGGCGTGCGTGTGGTTCATCTGTACCTTTCTATTAGCCAAGCAAAAAAGTGTGTGAAATTCAAACCTTTTGCCATTGCTCCAGCTTACGGGTAATTATTTTAAAACCAATTACACAAGATGTTACCTCAGGCAAATCGTATAAGATGAAAAGAAAGAGTGCAGTGCCATATTGGCAAATTTCATGTCGGTAGGAAATTTTAAAATACGCAGCCTTCTGGAATTCCTGTGGTTCAGTGTTTATTCACAATTCGCACCAGGGGAAAATCCCATGAGAAATAAATGTGACTGAATCCTGTTTGCTTTCAAATAATTGCATTTATTTACATCAGTTTAACCTCCATTTAAAATGTCATGTATATCTCAGCTAGATTAATTCGTGTAAAAAACCAAGCCTCTCTGGGAAGTGTTTTGAATAAGCAATTTGTTTTGCTTGTAATTCATGGGTTCTTACCTAAAGTATGAGTTATAAATAAAAATAAACTAACGGTGAGTGGTAGTTTGCTGCTGTCATTCAAATAGTGGACAGTTGGGTAATTACAGACAATCAAAGAACCGCTGCACTGCCGATTATTATCTTTCGAGAATTTATCAGCCTTTCTTCGTACAAAAGAACCTTTCGTTGAAGACTTTAAATATATGCTAGTAATAAAATAAACCTATTAAGTGGTGTGATGGTTGGTATTTACAGCTTGCACAGAGAACGAGTGATCTTTTCTTTGTTGCTTTGTCTGATACAAATGATACAATGAGATGTTGTGAAATCGGTAGCCAAATCTCATTTATCCATGTGTATCTGCATCTGTACTGAGGGCTTTGGTCTTCAAACATGTAAGCAGCTTCACTGAGATGGGAAGCTTTGGAGCAGATTTGGACTACGCCTCTGGAGAAAGTTACTTGACCATTTCTAAGGCCAGATCCTGAAAATGTCAGAAACTCCCTGCGCGTAAACCTCATATGCAAACCTTGGAACTGAAAAGTAGCAGTGAGGAGGATGTTGGCAATAGATCTGCTCTGAACTAGATGCGTTCTAGTCCTAACATTTTTCTACGCGTATATCTATTCCATGTGTTGTTAAAATTTGATATTTAAAAATCCTTGTGAATAATATCTTGATATGTATTTACAGAATTTAATTTTCAAATCTAAAAAAGCTACAGAATTATTTTTCACAGTTGTGACTCTCCATATATCTAATATGAAAATGAACAAAGCATATGTTTCCGTGTAATTTTAGTTAAAAACTGGACTTGATGGAAATGATTATTTACAGAATTTAATTTTCAAATCTAAAAAAGCTACAGAATTATTTTTCACAGTTGTGACTCTCCATATATCTAATACGAAAATGAACAAAGCATATGTTTCCGTGGTAATTTTAGTTAAAAACTGGACTTGATGGAAATGATTTTAAAATAAAACAAAATAAAATAAATCCCTCTCCTTGTAGAGGTAAACCTGTATTTAAAACACCTAGGCTGTGATCTTTGTATTGACTAGAATTAACATTTGAAGCAAAATATTGAAAAAATGCGTTTATGCAAACAATGGTGCTGGAGATGGTGAACTTCTTGTCTTGGGGGAGGCGTGGGTACACGCAGTGTGGAGCTGATTGTACTGTGTGTCCATCAGAAGTACTGCAGAGCTCTTGGAGCTTGTCAGGACTCTGGATTCCACTTTGGATTGCTGTGCTCACCTGCCTGTAACCCCTCCACAGACAGCAGACACATGGTCTCCAGTAAGGAAGCATCCACTACCTAAGCTGATCTGTATAGTTTGTCTACCTGTTTATTTTGACTTTATTATCAGAATGAAAGAGTGGGTCCTGCATCTCTGATTCAGAATACTTACACAAGATTGGATTATTCACCTGAGTAAGATTTCCAGGATGGGGATCACAAACCTCTGTAAACAGAACACTGAAACTGTAAGCAATATAGAACAAATACGAAATACTGTACTCCTCATTCACTTTCATTGAGCCGGACCCTAACAGTTACTAAGGCATGTAAAAAATACCGAGACGTATGGTTCATAGGAAAGGTCAGTTGCAGTCTGCAGCTATTTTTAAATCACTCAATTGTTATCAGCAGTCGTTTCTGTACGTAGCATAATCTCTTGCCCATTTTCAGTGAAAATTCCTTAAATTCATCATACATGAAAACAGATCTGGAGGAAGAGGAAATGAACAATTTTCCAGTTTATACAATTTGAGAGAAATATGGGGGGGATCTTTAATGACCACTGGCTGTAGGAAATACAAATTATCTGTACCTATCAAGCTGCAAAAGCCTGTTGAAGATGGCAGAAATGCTGCTTTTAAAGGGTTTTGTAGTCTTGTGAGACTAGTTTTGTCATAGATCTGCTTGTGCTTCATTGATCTGGCTACAGTGATTTGTAAAAGACTATAAATACAAATTTTGTTGTTAATATCATAATTCATTTTGACACGTTTCAGCTTGAGGGTTTTGGAATAATATTTTAACAAGTTCTAAAAAATCCCAAGTTAAAAATAAATAAAAGAATTTCACAAAATGAGATATTTCAAGGTTGCTTGACAATTTAATTGAGAATCCACTAATTTTGACAGTATGACTGTGCTGATTATCTATTTTTTAAAGAAGAAAATCTCCAGGTGCATTGACAGACTCATGCACACCTGTTTTGGTTGTGGTTTCAGTTTTGTTGTTCTTATAGCTGGTTTTATATAAGCTGCAAAGTAGAGAAAGGTTAAACCTCTGAGAATCTGGAAATATCAGTTGCATGTCAATAGATTTTTAAAAAGTTAGTTAATGTTGTAATGACAGGACTAGGAAGGGCTGTAAGACTTAAAAATATGCTATACATGATCATACATTTTCCATATTTTGTGTTTACACTTAGGTAGCTACTTGTGAAAATTGAGCAGATATAAAGTGTATGAACATGTAGTGTGAAAAAAATAAAAAAAGCTAATGATACCGCAAGTACTGCTTGGCTGTATGAAAAACTGCAAATGCTGGGTTGTGTTCTCTTGAAAAATACATTGTTGTAACACGCTGTAATGCAGGATGGTTGTGAATCTCTTCAGTAGCGATTGGGATGTGTTGTAGTGTGTATTTATTAATATACCGTGAAGCCAAGCCATGATGATGATTTTTTCTTAAAGCAGAATTTCATGCATGTGTAGTAATCATCTGGAGGTAGTAAATAATTGCAAGACTAACTTGAGGAAATCCAGAAAGGCCTTTATGTAATGAAAGAAAAATGTGAAATGAGAAGGGAAAAGGAATAGTTTTAGTCCTTTCAGGCCTAGAAGGTTCCTGGGCAGGTGAAATGATGGGATTTTACATGTTGTCTGACTGCTCTTGAACTTATTATCAGAGTCCTACATCATGGCCTCAACGAGCATGAGGAGGACTTCGGTACTGTCAGAATACGCTGCTGTGCACAGCCTGTATTTCCTTTTCTGGGAGGATTATGCTGCGTGTGAATGGCAGCATTCTGCGTGGCAGCAGAGGTGTCTGAATGGAAGATCTCTTCCTCCAGGGGTGGCACATCTCATTCAGTGTTCTGGTCACTTGAGCCAGGGGCATTTTGACCAATGTGTATCAAACTACAGAGACGTGACTTCTGTTCCTTCTTACTAAGTACGGCATGTGACTTGGTTTAGGGGCGAGCTGTTCTCGTGCACAGTTAGTGGACTGCATGTGTGTGGAAAGGGAGAGAGATTTAGCTTGTGTATGTCTCTGAAATAATTTATAATATAGTGTAATGATAACAGTTAAAATAAAGTCCCTCTGAAATCCCCGATGGCAAGGACAATGGCAAAACAGGATTGTGGGTCCTTATAGCACCCCTGCCCTGTCTTACCTTTTATGGACCAGCTCAGCTATATTAAATAAACAAACAGCAGTCTTCATACACTGTATTCATACTTAGAGATGCGCATCATGCTTTTATTTTACCTTGGATTTCCTTGGCACATGGTGCTGTAGGGCATTAAGATAAAGTGCAGTCATCTGTCCAGTTTCCTTCCTATAGCCATATTCTATATTAAACTCTCACAGTGTTCTGCAAGAGATTATCCAAGAAATGATAAATCCTTGGTAGGAGCCATCAAAGCATCATTGCCAGTTTGTAGCTGCTAAAAAGACCCTCACATCTCTTTTGCTGTCACTGCATTATTGATTAGCTTGTGAAATACTGAAGCTGTATTGATTGCAAATATTTAGGGATGAAAAAGGAAACATTGTCCTCGAAGGTATTTGCACTCCTCTCCTCCCTGTTAAAAAGATCTTTCTTCTCGTGTATTTCTCTGTCTGTCCTCTCCCTATCACATGCTGCAGGCTGACGTGTTCATCCCAGGGTACCGGGAAGATGGGCAAATGGCTGCCTCACTGTGCTGGGGCCAGTAGTCGCCAAGAACCTCAGAGAGGCAAGTGAAGGAGAGTGCTTGGATAAAGATTGCTTGATTGGTTTTGCAACATGTGCATATTGACAGAAACTGTAGGAGGAAAACCCATTTGCTATTTGTCTATGTGTTTATTAATTAATATTTTTAAATTACCGTAATGATCCAGGCAATCTAGGCCATGATGTCTGAAACAGTCCTGCCTAGACAGCACATAACTAGCTTATATTCTAGTTGCATGAGATAACACAGCTGCTGAAATCCCAGCACGTTCTGTCTTGATATTCATGGTTCCTCCTAATCCAGTTACAAGAATACTCGGTGCAGCCAGGCTAAAGTACAAGACCTGAGAAAAGTCTCAGGTTGCTGATCCGTTCGGGTGAAGTCTGAAAAGGGATTTTGCAAATGAAGAACAGTAAAGTACACAACAAAACAATTCCCTGCAAACTCAGCAAGTTACTTCTCGCCGACCCTTCTCCAAGAAGCTCCTGCTTAGCTACATTGGCACATGCAGGTGGTTTCTGCCTGGCTAGTGTACAGTTAGTTCTCTGCCTGGTACTGAAACTGAAATCATTAACATGTGTCCCGTGTGTTACCTGAATGAAAGGCGAGTTCACGGGTTATTATTGCCCATTTTTCCTCTTTGCTCCTACACTTCCCTGTTTCGATTACAAATCCCCCTCCAGGCACAAAGCAAGCTGGACACCTACAGTGCAGCTAAAGAGTTATTTGTTCCCTAGGTGGACACTAATGAATGACTGCAGTGCTGCCCTGAGTGAGGGGGTCCCCACTATTAAAAGTTTAATAGAAAGATCTGAGAAGCTGGGGGCCAGGAGGAGGAGGAGGGGACAGGGGGCTGTGAGTAACTCACTAAGTGCCTGCTCTGTTCCTTTGCTGTAGTGGAGATTATACCATCCATTAGGACAGAAGCAACTGGAGAGAGGTCAGTTCCCTCTGCATTCTCCTTTTGCCTTCAATCTCACTGCAAGCTGTTGAAACGGCAAATATATGTTGGTTCCTCTACTCTGTA
>NW_010396909.1:0-5057 GCF_000710305.1 Buceros rhinoceros silvestris | reverse complement strand
AAATCTCTGAAAGCATCAGGAATATGGCCTGTCTGTCAAATGAGCTAATTCAGACTTTCTGATTTTTCATCCTTTTGTTTCCCTCTTACTCCTCTTTGTTCTCTGTTTTCTCTCTAATCTGTCTCTCTTTTCTTTACTCTCCATACTCTTATCTTCCTCTATCTCATGCTCTCCAAGACTTGGCATTATGATAGGTATATTTAATTTGGGGGCTTAGAGGTTGTTTGTTTTTTATTTCCCCCATTATTCTGTAAACATTCCAGCATCCACAAGAACTCCTGCCTATGCTAAGCGAATACAAATTTTCACAGAATAGTGGAAATACACTGTCCCCTATTTCAACTGAGGTAAGTATTAATGGCCTCAGTTTTTTTCTCTCCCTCTCAGTTGTAAGAGTGAGATCTAGTTTTAGTTTCACTTTTAATTTTTGATCTGGGACCCATTACCATAGCGTCTGTCCATGTCTGAGACCGTATGAAGAAGAGGGATTGGTTATAATCGAGAGAGACAGAGATAGAGATATATGCATCCTTTAGTTCCCATCTGCTGTGCATTACTAAGAACATTCTGAATATCTCTAACAAGGATAAGGAACAAGATGAATCTCTCTAATACCATTTCTATTATAACTCCAAGAAAGAGGTTTTTATTGCAGGTTCAGGCCAGCAACACGTTTGGTATCCTGGGGCCCTGCAGGATGCTGCTCACATCACAAGGGACAGCCAAGGAACACCAACAGAAGAAGCTTCCTTACAGCAGAGGCCTTTGAGAGAGTTAGAATTCTGCTGGAGCTAACCGTAACCATAGGAATGCAAGTTCATTTTCATGGTGGGATATCATAACCTCTCTCCATTTTGGCAAGAGTGTGCTAGGATTAGAAGCCTCTGCTAGAGTTTTTATAGCTGGTAATAAATGTAGCTGGAGGAACTAAAATATAATGGCTTCTCCGTGGTTCTTTGGACCCCCCTGTGTTGTCTTTCATATGAAG
Source organism: Buceros rhinoceros silvestris (assembly GCF_000710305.1). Taxonomy (NCBI): domain Eukaryota; kingdom Metazoa; phylum Chordata; class Aves; order Bucerotiformes; family Bucerotidae; genus Buceros; species Buceros rhinoceros. The sequence continues at coordinate 4,069 of NW_010396909.1, read as the reverse complement.
CTCTTCTAGAAGGCAATGTGAGAGCATTTTGAGCCTGTAAATGCGTGCTGCAAAGAGCACCGATACTTGAATTTGGTGCCTGATCTCTTCGAAACAGTCCAATTAAGGAAGAGCCTCCAGAAGTGGTGTTGCCCATACGACCTGTCAGCACAGGTTTCTTAAGGTTGCTGCCTGGATGAACATGTCAGATTCCTGTTTGGTAATAACTGGAGTGGATCCACAAAGCTTACCTGCATTTTCCTTTCTCACGCCTTTCACTCAAACATTAGCGTTCTGGCTGAATTAGAGCACTTGGACAGACATAAAGCTGACTGGTGTGATCACTTACAGAACAACTTTTAGAACTGAGCTTGACGGTGAGAACGTTTCAGGGAGATGTTCTTTCCTCAGCATTACAAGGGCACAGAACTTGTGGTCTTCTCATTTTTTAGCAAACAGTGGTGTTGAGCCTGCTCTAAAATTTGCCCTTCAGTTTTTTCTTAAATTTAACCTGTTTAAGAAAATACTTCTACACCATGCAAGTAATCTGATCGTACTTGAAGTTAACTCATGCTTTCGTATTGCTCTGAATACAGCTGTTTGCCTAAGCTGAGGCCTATATTTATAACTTAAATCTGACTGTTAAAACAAGCTGCTGCTCCTGAAAACACAGGCTGACAGTCCCTCTGCTTTCCTGTGTGTTCTGTAGAGACGATACTAGAGTTCTGTTGCATGATGTTCACTATTATTTTAAGAACTCTTTAGCATTCTTCGGAGGTGTAGTTCAAAAAACCTGCAAGGACAGGAAATTTCTCCCTCTCTCTACCGTGGTAATAAAAAGTCCTTGAGAGAAATAAGTGCTATGTGAGAAGCATCATTATTACTCTCCCTGGCGTTACGTTCACTTCTCATGCCAGTAAAATGGTCTTCTTTTCACTTTTTCGAAGCAGTATACTGTTTTGGGGTTTTTTATGCGACTGCATAATGATTGTACTCTTCTCAGTCGTCACACAAAACAGATAGATTGCAGGGAGCTGCAATGCAAAATTCCCCTTACACTATGTCGGGTGAGATCTGAAGATCAACTCTGTAGCCCTCTCTGTTTGGTTTTTTTTTGTTTGGTTGGTTTTTTTGCCACAGCTGTGGACTATATTCCGAATTACTGATAATAGTGATGGCTGTTCTGTAACGTTTTTGCAAGTCACGGAAACAGCTTTTGTCTGTCCTGAACATGAAATAAGTGCAACTACACCTTTTGTGGCTCAGAGCCAGGCAGCCTATGCCATTTCCTTTTGGTAAGCGTGGTCATGGAGGTTGGAAGAATGGTTAGGTTAGACTTCTAGGTTACCCAAAAGTCTACAACTAGCAACACCCCACGATTTCTGCATTTTCTCATCTAGCCTTCTTTTGTGTGACTTACATTATAAGAGAAGCCAGAGCTAAGTGAACTGGAGAGGTCAGTAAAACACTATTGTTCAGTCTTGTTCTTTGCTTTTCAGGTAAGTTGATCCTATTTGTGGGGATGTCCTTTCAGTTGTAACACTTTTCTGACTTTACTAACAAGTCTTTAAAAAAAATACGGTACGCAACCTGCTTATCTGAAAAAGAACAAAAGAGCAAATCTGTATGTAAATAACTGAATTTAAAAAAACCCTCCAAATGTGTTTTATTTGAAGAATGAAAAGAACATAATTCTTGCAACTGCACAAGAAAAAACTGTCTGTATCTGCTTCTCCTGACCTCTTGAATCCTTCTTCAGGAATAATGCTTTCCATGGTTTGATGCTTGCAGCTCCCTAAAGAAAAAACTTTTGCCGTGGAAATCTTATTCTCTCCTTTTAACGATTTCAATAGCAATGTTGGATTACATTGGTTGTCCATTTATTTTAATGTCCTGGTTCTCGTAAGGATGAGAATCACACAAGGATGACAAACACACAAGAAATCTTTGGATGGTAAGCTGTACACTTACAGACTTGTGTTACAATCAGAAATATATCTGGGCAGAAACTGAGTAGCTGTTCCAAAGTTTTTTGTGACTATGAATTATTGTTGTTTGGGCCGAGTTGTAACACAAGAGCTGACAAATAGTTGACCAAAAATGACACATAAAATAATAAATAATGTAGGTGCGTGTGCTTGTTGGGGGGGTAAATGGTCCTTTCCTGTGAGAAATTGTAGAAACAGAGTAGTTAATGAGTAATTCTGCAATATAAGTGGAAAGATTCTTTTGTTTCTGCTATGCCCTATTGAATTGATTTTAGGAACTGTTTTGGGTGAATAACGAGACTTATTTTTCTGAACAGAGGACAAATATATGGTATGTTTATAAAACTCATGAAAATACCCAGTTTCACCCTCTGTCCTATATTAGCCTTCTCTGACATTCAGGAACCAAAGCCTATATCTGCAGAAGGTCGCAGATGTCATAGCAATGAACATGTAAGTTCATGGATCTCAAAATAACAGCGAAATAATGTTAGAAAATATTTAAATATTATAAAATATAAACATAGTTTTATATTACATATTATACTGTTCTCATATGTTAATATGTAATGTATTTGCATACATTTATGGTTTTATAAAAATATAAACCACAATATAATCCACAATTAGTGAATCAAATAATGGTGTTTAAATTATAGACACAAGATATTGGAAAAACTTTATGAACTCCAGATACAATCCACGAGAAACAGTGTATGAGGGAAGAGAGCTGTCCAGAAATACGGGACAGAACACTGATAGGAAGGGTGATTGATCTGAAGTAGCAGTCCTTTCTGGTTTCTGAATGCCAGAAACACCACTTGATCTCTTCCTTTGCAGTGGAGGTACAGTCAGAAACCTTCTCCCGGGGCAGGCAGCTAATCTGTGCCGTTTCCAGAGCAGGGGTAGATAACGCTGCTCTCCGGTAGGATGGCCCACTGGTTAGTGCTTCAGCAGCCAGCGCAAGTTGTCCGTGTTCAGATCTTTTGCTGATCTGTGGGTATAAAGTAAAACGTTTTAGGGCCCAAAATCCATACGCAAAGATTCGTGTACTGACCTATGTGTTACGCCTTTCTTCAGACTGGAATCTTGCTGCTTCCACTGAATACCCATTTGCTCGTGCATAAAATCACAGGACAGTCTGCTTGTCCTCCTGCACAGAGAAAATACAAGTGGTCCTGTGAACCGATTCTTCTGATGCTGAGAATCACAGAGGTCTGGGCAGGAAAGCATGCCACAGTGGGCATGATGTCCCCAAAAGCAATGTTTAAGGGAATTATTTTAACTACTGTTGAGGGCTTGCATATCTTGTCTTTCTCCTTGTTTTAAAAGATGTTGGTCATCACACTTACAATACGCAGTAAAATACTGAGCAGTACTGTAGTAACACTGACATCTATGTAGCTCTGTTCAAAGCACTGAAAGAAGTGGGAAGGCTGAGCTGTGGACCATAAATGGGCAGCTTAAAGTTACTCACTGAGTTGAGGAACAAAGTCTTGCAGCGTTGAAGAGCAAGGTATTGTACAATATATGAGAGCTGGAGCTCACACTCTTGCTCTCACTCCTGCTGCTGAAGACTCTCTGGTTTCAGGAGTGAGCTGAGACTTCTTGGTCTTGGGTGAGCAGAAACCGGGAGATAAGCAGTGTCTCCTTGGAAAGGAGTCACCACCTGTCCTCATGTAGTGGGTGTCATGTGCCAGCTCGACTCCAAAGACTTTCAGGAGACAGAAGAGCCGTGGGGCAGAGCTTCATGGAGCCACACAACATAAGGCAACTGATATTGCAAGACTTCAAAGGGATTCAAAGAGTATCAGTCTGTGAAAGAAGAGTGGAAAACTTTTCCTCAGGTTTGGATGTGCAAATTTTGTGCTTGGTGGATCCGTAGGTATAGTTGTACTGTCAGGTAATGTCGGCAGCAGATTTCGATAAAATGATAGTAGGGACGTCAGTTTTTCTTCACTGCCGTTTTCAGTCACTTGAAAATATAAATACAATTTCCACTATAGATGCAGAGGGATGCTGCACGGTGGCGTCATTCATCGGCCGTGCCGCGGATGGCCTGGCTAGCGGGAGTCTCTGTGGCGCAATCGGTTAGCGCGTTC
>NW_010396908.1:27861-29263 GCF_000710305.1 Buceros rhinoceros silvestris | reverse complement strand
CGTTGCTGGCCCTGCTGTTGGGTTGCAGCCTTACCCGGGGGGCGGCGGCAGGGGTGGCACAAGCAGCCTGGTTCACCTGGTGCAGTGTCTGCATATCTCAGGTTGCCATTTTATTTGATCTTTATTAAAAGAAAAATGATAGGTATTAGAGTCAGGATGAAAATCCCAAAAATGCTGTATAGGCAGCGTGAATGTGAGGTCCGCCCCATGAAGTCCAGTGTGAATGTTAAGTTAAACCCCTCGGGAATGATTTGAGGAGTACTGGGAAAGGAAGTGTGACCTTCCCCCTCCCTGTGTAGGATCGCAATGGGTATAAGAACTCAAGTGAACGCAACGCATCATCCGGAGTAGGGTGCTCTTCAGTAAAACTAGGTGATGCACCTAGTCATGTTGTGGATACGGTTATATTCTGCTCCGAGAAGAATTTAATTTTGGTGACTCACCTGCATAGAGTTGATTTCCTGGCAAGAGTTTGGCAGAGTAATGTTTCGCTCCTTCTTCGTAAAATACCTGGCAAGCGAAATGCAGTCCTCGAGCTCCGCAGGTGCTCTGCTGCGGACTTCGGCAAAGTCTGGTCTTTCTCACTAGGGTATTAGATGCATCATGGCTGAATTGTACTTAAGCTCCATGCCTGGTCATCTGTGTCCTTCAAAATTGTTGACCTAAAATAGATGACAGAAAAAGCTAACTTACCCTGGTTCACAGTATCTACCTGAAGTATTTTCATCTAAAGATCCATGGATAATTTAAGGATCTTTTGTTTCTGATAAAGATATAAAATCCACAAAGCAACCCGTGATGACTTTACTTGATCTCAAGATAAAACAGCTGATGGTACAGCTTGCACCCAAGACTGCAAATTGCCCCAAGCATTCCAAGAATTCAGCCTAACTGCCTTAGAATTCAATAGAGGTTAACTGAATCATTTGCAGGTATTTCACTGAAGTAGAAAAAGTCATGTCTGCCAAGGAAGACAGAATACAGAGATTTCTCTAGGTACTTTCTGGCCATCTTTGGTATGATCTGGGAGGTTTTGCTTCAGTAGGAACTTTCATTAAAAGTATTTGAGCATTCTACATAAAAACCATAAAGTACTTTAATAAGATTATCATAAGCTACAGTTTCCCAGGCTACTACTATGGACTTACAATTATTATTATTTTTTAATAAGAGGTTCTTTATTGTCCTACTCCCAGACTGAGAAAAGCACCGGGTGGCACCTCTGCTCCCCTTTCAATGGGAATCTCTGCAGGCACATTGTGTGTTCAGGACAATGTTTAGCCTGCAAAGGCTGCAGTTCAGAGTTTTGCTTTGCTTTGTTCTCCTTTATGACATCTTCAGATATTCCTCCCAGAAAGATGGGTATGCGAAAGACAGTCAAGGCTAAGGCACAGCATTTTAT
>NW_010396908.1:25323-27662 GCF_000710305.1 Buceros rhinoceros silvestris | reverse complement strand
CCCCAGGCAGCATACACTCTTATCTTTCCAGATCAAATATACTCGGTCTGCTTCTCGAATCATATGTAGAAATCATGGTGGCTTACCGCAGCTCGATTAGAGCAGTACCCTTACGGTGTTGCCACTTCTGACCTTTTGATAGTGAGAATTTAGGATATTTGGGGTTCTTTTTATTTGAGAATGGAGTGAGAATAAAGCACCAGGAGAACCTCTCGACTTATTTCCAGGCTGTGCTTTGCTTCTGTGTGCTTGCTTTCAGGCTGTGGTTTCTCAGGCAGCTGAGCCAATCAGATGACTCCATTCCTCGAAAAAGAAATCTGCCTCATCTTCTTCCTCCTCTTGCCCTTGATCTTCCCCCTCATCTCACTCCCCTCCTTCCACCAGCAATCCCACCCAGTGCCTGTACTACGTGTACGACCTGTGCATATCTTGGTTCTTCTGGGTTAGTTTTCTGCTGGGTTGGTGAATTATGTCCGTTCAGAGAGATAAAAAGACCAGCACCAGTGTAAGCGGTAGTACTGCAAGGCCAAGAACAGGGAGGGGGTGAAGTGGGGAGGAATAGATTCAAGAAGAGATATATGTATATACTTCTGTATAGATACAAGTATTAAATCATCCCATCACATGTCTCAAAACCACAGCCTTGTGTTTTCTCAAGCAAGTAGGTACATCTCAGTTTATATCCGGATGACTCTCTCACCTTTCTGCCTCTTATGTAAAAGGCTTCATTTCCTTCAGTCCTCTGCCCCATCATTTATCGGATCTCAGGACCCCCCTAGAAATAGATGTCCTATGCTGTTTAGATACGTATGTTTGTGTCCTTGGGCAGAGGTTTTTCATTGTTTCATCTAACACTAGAAAGGGGACATCTCATTGATTCTCTATTTACCCTGCGTGGAAAATAGCTATTACATCCATCAAGAGTGGGAGTGGCTTTCTCTTTGATGCCTCTCTTAAAATGCCACGATGCTTCAAGCTTGAGCATACCTCTACTTGCCCATCTGCAATTCAAAATGCTGTCTGTTACACTGGGATCATAAGTTTCTCATGCCTGTACTAGACAATCTGTGGATTCAAACACGTAAAACTGCAGGGATTTTAAATCATTATATTGTCTTCCAACAAAGGACACTACTTGGTGGTGAGGAGAATGTAGTTGTTTTTCAAGTTTCTTTTATAAAACTTTTAAATGCAACTGAATGTGGAAAGTTCCATATGGTGTTACAGGATTTTTTAATTGTTCCATCTACTCCTCATTTCTCGTTAACTGCACGACATTTTTATATGATGTGTCTTACATTTCCCTCAACCACTGTTCCCAGTTTTCTCTCCCTCCCTCTCTCTAACTATGTACATAATTCTCATTTATTGGGGCAGGGGGAGAGAGGAGACAAGCAAAAGTTGTTTCTGTGACAGACATTTTTTCAGCTTTCTTTCTTAACTAGAAGTTGAAATCCATTTACACTGTTTCAAGGCTTTTCACACCATGGCTGGCTCTTCCTCTCTGCCCTGTTTTGTCTCCCACCTTCCCTTCTCTGCACAGCTCCCTCAGCTCCACCTGAGAGAAGTCTCATCTACCAGATTCTTACCCAAATGGCTCACAAAAAACTTGCTGTTTAAACTTTTGTGCGATTCCTGAATTAAATCGCAAGGACTTGTACTAAAAGTAGTCTTAATCTTAGATACATCAGGACATAGGTAAGACTAGCAGTTTTGCTTGACAAAAACCCCATACTGGGAATGCCACTTTATCAGCAAAAGGATTTTTTCTTTTTTGCCAGTGCTTGATGTGTTAGTCTGGGCATTTTTTTGCAGATTTTTCTGGTTTGGTTAGATGGGGGAATATGTCCACGCAGCATTTTTTTAGTTTTGTCCTAAGTTAAATCTGCTGCTGCCTCCAAATCTACCTTTCCTGTAACAACTCAGACCAGGTAAATTCCCGCTGGCTAAAGCAGATGGGTAAAAATTGCACTTGCTGTTGTAGATATGATAGGATAGGAAAGAAAACATATCAAAAGGCATCTGAGTCTATCAGCCTCTCTATTCTTCTTAATCTCCCAGAGCCTGCTGAAGTTGGCAAACCTAATGGTACATAAATCTTAGCCATTATTTAGCTTGCAGATGGTTGGGCTTGCAGACTGTTGGTGTTCTCACATATTTTGGGACTAAACCATTACAGCAGAATCTCAAATTTTTATTAGTCTCTAGGCAGCATGGTAATCTAAATCTTAAAAATAACATAATTTTCACAATCTGTCTAAAATGTAGCCACTACAACAAAGCATGAAATAGGCTTGACAAATCTATTTCAACTTGGCTTGTGCCTCCCAGCACCCCAG
>NW_010396908.1:19297-25231 GCF_000710305.1 Buceros rhinoceros silvestris | reverse complement strand
TCCTGCTGTGAATAAGGGCCATTAGAGTGCATAAATGGCACCACAGCAATGAATTATGCCATAATCCAACAAGCTGCTTTGCATGGCCAGCTTCTGCACCCACATGGAACCCTGGGGTCCACCAAGATGCAGCAGTTTGCCTGATTGGGACTGTAGTTTGTCTGGTAAGAAACTACCAAATGCAATACGCAGAAGCATACCTCCATGTATAGTACCCAGCTGCACGCTCTTAATTTCAATGAATTGTTTGCAACATGAGCCAGAACCTCCCTTGTTTGAAGGCAGTGTAAAGGCTCTCATGCTCTTCTCTCAAAGCTGATCCTGTGCTCAGGTTCATTACAAACATTTTTATTTCACTTCTAACTCAGTGTCATCTATTAAAGTGCCAGACTGCAGGAGGCATCCTTTATATTAATTTATCTACGTTTTATTTGCTCATTAAGCATTGATGATTTGGCCATTTGAAGAAGATTAAAATTAAAGACTATTGCTGCCCCAGGGATTTTATAATCTAAATCAGATACAGAAAGGAAAAAAATTCTCAGGGAAGCTAAGGACACAGAGTAACTTTGAAGGCTCACTTTCTTTTCCCTTAAGCTCTTTTCCTTCTCTCATTTCTGTTCACAGAAATAAAACGTGTGCAAGCCCTCGTCCTCTAGTATCCTAGTAGCTGCTATCTTCTCCTTACTGGCCCAACAAATGCCATTTCCCCCCTTTTTATACAATAAATGCATGCTGCAAGTATCTTTGGACTTTTAGGCTTTAGCAAGCTGATATTATCACTCCTTTTTGCTTTGTCCATTTGTACCCAAGACTGACAGAACTGTTGGGTGCAGGTGGTTAATTTACCCCAGGACACCTGCTTTAGTAGGTTAAAGACAAATTTAGCTTGCTCCATTGCAATATATCCTAACATAGAATGTCATTGCCTTAAATTTCTGTTTAGGCCTCAGGAGTATTTTGTACCTGTCCTTTTGACTCCTTTTCTGCTGCATCAAAAGCAAACTTCCTCACTTAGCCTTCCAGGCCTTCCCTGGCTGGCACGTGGCCCTGTCCATATTGGTCGTTAGATCTCATGGCAGGTTCTACAAGTCATTACTGGTGCAAACTTTATTTTCTTTGGCCCTGGGTCACCCACAAGTGGAGGGAGCTATCCTGTCTGTCAAAAAACAGAATGTTGCTAAAGTTATGTGTGTTCATAGCCCAACATAAGAATCACATCTGTGACAGCTGGGTCACCACCGATTTGTAAAGTTGCCCTTATTTCATACTTCTCAGCCAGATCACTAGGATCTCACATATTTGCTCTTAATTCTATAGCATTGCTCTTCCTTGGGGCAAAGAGTGTCTATACAAAGGAGAAGATGAAGCCATGCCTGAAGCACTGGGTCTGCTGGATGGACCCATGCTCTGTGAGACCCTGTGACTACTGGTCTGCAGTCCTGGGACTCAGGATAAGCCTCTTGCGCATTGATATGCGGGTAAGATGAGAGCTCTGCTGAGGTGAAGTGATGGGCTGCTCACCTCACTAGTCCAAATCATCCTACCATTGTTCTGCACCCTTGTTTTCACCCCTTTTCCCCCCATTTACTGTACATCACTATGTTCCCACAGGTCTTCTGGACCTGTGATTGCTTTTTCATAGACCCTGTGTAAGTGTGAGTGTGCACACAGCGCTTTCTGACACAGGTCATTAGCCCAGTGTCCCCAAGCACTCTTGTGGAGCAAACCATTCAGATAGCATTCTTGCTGTTCATTTGGGGGTTTGAAGCAAGCAAGGGGGTGGAATGTCAGTGGTGTGGGATTGGAACAAAATTCTTGTTTACCAAATTTGTCAAGATTTATATTAGTCAAGGTATTTTGGTTTGGTTGTTTGTTTGGTTTTTTTAATTCCCTAAAGCTTTTGTTGTCTTTGTTAATTTTCAAATCTTTTTTATATCTGCCACCATTTGGAAAAAAAAAAGGAAAAAAAAGTAAGTAACTGACCTTTCCAGCCTGATGTTGTAAGATTAATTCTACCCAGCAAATGGTGGTCTTTAGGATAAACTTCTGCAAAGCTGCATAAGTTGCACAAAAGAAACCATGAAAGGTTCTATCCTGTTTAAACAGGATTCAATGTGGTTGGCTCCCTACCTGCTCAAAGAACAGCAAACTTGATATCTTGTGTTGATGGTTTTATTTCTCTGCTAGCTGCTCTGCCACACCTAAGACAGAGTCACAGAAGAAGAGACCTTTAAGATCATCGAGTCCCAACTGTTTACCCAGCACTGCTAAGTCTCCACTAAACCATGTGCCTCAGCAGCACATCTATACATCTTTTAAACACTTCCAGGGACAGGGACTTCACCACCTCCTTGGGCAGTCTGCTCCAATGCTTCACAACCCTTTCTGTAAAGAATTTTTTTCCAAATGTACAACCTAAATCTCCCCTGCTGCAACTTAAGGCTGTTTCCTTTCATCCTATCTCTTGTTACTTGGGTGAAGAGACCAATCTCCACCTCACTACGACCTCCTTTTTCGGTAGTTGTAGACAAACCTTCTTAAACAGCAAGAGTCACAGACCGAACCCAGACAGGTTTGTTTAAAGCACCACTTGGTATCTTCAGAATTTTCATGTTACACCAAATTTTGGACAACGGCCTGTATCTGCTGCAGTGGCACACCCATTGCTTCCTATGGGTCAGGTCTTGGTGCGGTCATAAAGTGGTTCCCAGAGTAAAATTCTTCTTTTTTTTGTTACTGCATTTACTTGGTGGATGAACTTGCATCAGGCTAGCTCTGAGCCACTCATCCTTCAGCTTCACAACCCCCAGAGTTGCCTCCAGGGAAGCAGCCAGAGCTCACTGCTGAGGGAGGAAGGGGAAGGAGCAGTGAAAGGGCTCCTTGCAAGCAGCCGTGCAGTCACTTTGTTTTAGACGCAATATGAAACCTCACTCTTAATGTCAGAAGAATGTAGTGTGAAATGGCCCCGATGCTGAGATCTCTGTGTTCATCGGTTCTTTTTCTTCCTTGTCTTCCTGACAGGCAGGGTGCCCTGGAAGGACAGAAGCAGCAGCAACAGAAATTAAAAGGGACTGCAGGAGAATACTGGTAATAGAGAATGAGATCCACCAGTTGTCCCATGGCAGCTGTCAGAGGTATCCCTACTCTTGCATTTGAGGTAAGATGTTTTTAAGATGCTTGGACATTTAGTTACCTTTCTACTCAATGCACAGACTTGTAAAATAGTCTTCTCCATTTTACACATTTTAAAAAACACCTGTAGGTTCAATAACATCTCCTGGCTTGATAAGAACAAGGAAAGATTTCCGCAGGAATTCTCAACATGAGGGAGGTTTCCTTCATGATATGGTAATCTAGTAAAGCAGAGCAATAAGAATGCGTCCTCAGCCTATGACTTGTTTGCATCATACAGTCCAGACTTCCCAGTATTGCTCACGGGAAGGGAAGGGAAGGGAAGGGAAGGGAAGGGAAGGAAGGAAAGGAAAGGAAAGGAAAGGAAAAAGGAAAGGAAAGGAAAAAGGAAAGGAAAGGAAAAAGGAAAGGAAAAAGGAAAGGAAAAAGGAAAGGAAAGGAAAAAGGAAAGGAAAGGAAAAAGGAAAGGAAAAAGGAAAGGAAAGGAAAGGGAAGGGAAGGGAAGGGAAGGGAAAAAAGAAGGGAGGGAAGGGGAGGGGAGGGGAGGGAAGAAAAAAGGGAAAAAGGGAGAAGAGAGGAGAAAAAAGTTAAAACCATGGATTATAATGACAATAGAATTTGGAATGGGCTGCAGCATACTGCTTATTAAGTATTGTCCTTGAGCCAAAGAGAAATAGGTATCAGAATATAATTTAAACCTGTTTTAAAATTTCCTTCAGGAAAATTTACTGAAAGAGCACCTTTTCAAATGAAAAAAGTTTACGCCCCAGAAAGCCTCATCTTCTGCCTGATTTATAGAGACAAAAAAAAAAAAAAATCATTAACATGTAATCTCCCCCTAACATTTTCCTCTTCGGGATTATTTAAAGCTATAGAGCTAACAGATCAAGTTTCCTTTATTTTTTTTTGAGGTCAGTTAGTGGGATAGTGGAGGATGAAAGACTGAAGAAGCTGAAAGAAATGTAAGAAATATTTCCTAGTTTCTCAGGAAATCCCTGTGGTCTGTTGTTATGAACTTCTCTGTATCCAGCATAACACAGACTTGACTGCACCAGCACAGGGTAAAACAAGCTGCATCAAGGTGACTATCTACTTGTTCAAGATGGCTTAGACTCTGCACTAGGGAGATAAATTATGCAGGAAAAATAAAGGTAATGGTAATTTGTAAGTGAATGGCAAGACTCAGGGAGAAAACCATAGTCTCAGTCTAAGAAAAATTCTTAACTATCTCCTCTGAGGAGGGTTAGACAAAAAAAAAAAATCTGTCTTCCTGCCTATGACTTCATTCTGTAGTTACTGATGTCAAGAGCAATATTTCCATTGACTGAAGATGTGCAATTATGAGTCTTGACTGCCTTAGAGATAAATAATCCATCTTTGCTCAGCTAATAAAAGAGCTTACAACATTTTCAAGATTAATAAAATTATACACCAAGAAACACCTGGCCATTTCTGGAAGCAGCAGAGAATAGAAAGGTTTTTGCGCAAACTGCATCACTCAAATTATTGACAAGAAGCCATCATCAGTCAAAGGCATGGGTCAATGTTTTTACTATGTACCTTGGAAGGGTACATATGTAGGGAAGGAAGGGAAGGGAACCTATGTACCAGCAAACCAGTTAGTTGTCCTTCAGTCTTCAATAATCCATAACAAGAGAATTAGATTCCTAAATAGTACTGCCCCTCCTCTGTGGAAAATATTCGAAAAATAGGTTAAAAATAGAAAACTTTATGAACAATAAATACCTTACATAAACTGTAAATGGAAGCATAGTATTTAACCAGTCACCTGCAATCAAATCAGAGGTTACTTGTATATTGGTGAATATCTCTACCAGCATGCAGCTTGCCACAGAAGCAAGACCCTAATATGAAAACCATGGATCATTTCCGTTGCCTTTTTTCCAGTAAGATTGCCATTTGCTTTCAATAAAGAACCACTCAAGTAAAGACAATAGAAGCAGGTCCCGTATTTGAAAAACACGAACAAACACAAATAAAAATGAACCAGCAAAGAGGGAGGAGGAGAAGAAAATAAATAATCTAGAGGGAAAAGAACAAGAGAAATAGACAGATTAATGAGATTGTGAGTGTGGAGGTTAAGACAATTCTCATGCTAGTTTTAAACCCAAATTAAGAAGAAAGTGAAAAGTATTTCATTTAAAAAGATTGGTAGACAAGTTTTGGCATATCATGCTTTTCTCAGTATGCATGGGAGCTATCACCTTGTTTTGGTTTAGGAGGTCTGAAGATGTGTTCTTCAGTGTGAAAACATCTTTGAATAAATCACATTATCATATTTGCTGCACTCTGTGTTTTCTCCTCTGTTTTGTACAAGTTTGTGAGGCTTACCCTCAGCCTCATGGTACCTCTGTCTTCTCTACAGCAGTTACTTCTGAACAGTTTCCATTTATTTCTCAAGTTTCAGGGAGAATTCTTGGCAAGAGTGGACAGAACTCTCTAGGTTTTAGTAAAGATTCAGTTATGAAGAAGGAAGAACAAATGAAGAGGGCACAGAGCCTTTTATCAGAACTAGTCTCAGGCACTTTTCTAAGTGTACAGTGAACCGAAAAATCCATTAACACCTTCCAAGATAACAGCGCCCATCCTCCCTCTCTGTTTGTTCTTTCAATACAGCTGGGACACACCCACACCGTGAATAATTCCTCTCCTAGACAGAGAAAAAACCCATAACAATAGTGAGGAAATGGGTATGAACCCAGCCCTGGAAGTAGGGAGGGAAGGAGGCTGGGACGCCTGAATTCGGGGTTTCCAAAAACTAAAAAAAAAAAAAAAAAA
>NW_010396908.1:11136-19228 GCF_000710305.1 Buceros rhinoceros silvestris | reverse complement strand
AAAAAAAAAAAAAAAAATAAACCCCATAAAGTCCTTAGCAAAGAAAGAACAGAAAGTCCTTGCCATATGGAAATTACAGTCAGGTGAGCCGTGAGGAGTAAAAATGAGAGGAAGAATCTTTGCAGTGGGTAAGAGGGTAGAGGGCAAGGGAAAATGGTGTGGAAGCCTTTGGCGTGGGAAGAGAATTGTGGTACACTGTGGAAGATGGGAGTGATTATGGTACTTTTTAACTATGGAGCACTTGAAGAGGAACACCGAGCCACCAGCAGGGTAGTAAAATAATGACTATGTGATGTGATCACAACTAGGTGATGAAACATGGGCCTGAGGGAACACTGAAACTGAAGTGGGAGGTGTCACCCAGGGAGGTTTTTTGGTGTATAGCATGAAAAGGGCCTTTTAAAAGAACAAATCTTACAGGGTGAAGCAAATCTTATAGGGTGAGGCAAGACAAATAAGGATTCCAGTTGAGCTAGATGTTTCCAGGAACGGGCTTCTCTGAGGCCCCTTTGCTTTGTGTCATAAATTCCCCCACATTGCCTTAAGGTGACTGGAGACAGAAACTGCTGTCCTCAAAGGGCTCTTCAGTCAGTGGGCTGGGAGCAGGCAAGCTCTTATGCAGAATGGTTAATGCTAGCCACTTCCACAGCCACCATGAACATGAACTTGCCTCTTGGGTGTCCATCTCTTCCAGGGAGCCACATGTTACTTTGGAGAAGGGTGAGCAAGGATTTGCTCTGCTAAAGCAGCGCATCCTCAGAGCCTGAACAGCAATTTTTTATGAATGATGGCAAGCTGTATTCAGCCTGTCCAGCACTTTGGGAGCACATTCACACAACAACAGAATGAACAAATGTTGAAAAGGCAGTTTACAAGGAGCAATTTCTCAGTACTCCACCAAACCAGTAACATTGCACATATGGGCTGTTCAACCATACCCCATTTTTCTCTCTCTAACAATAGAGAGGCGTTAGTATCTTTTAAAGATTCTTTTGCATTATTGTCACACAACAGCTTGATATTTTTCTAATCTAACACATTCAGCTTGGATATATACTTGCACTGTTACTAAAACACATCCTGCGCTGCACAGCTTCAGACAGCTTTCTCTCCACCACAGAGCAACCACCAAACACTCAGCGATGCAGGAGTTTTTTTAACACCGTGGTTATAACCACTGACTTCATCTAACAGGTTCAAATCTGCCTCAGGAAGCACCAGCACAGGAGCAAGACTACGCTCTCAGTACCATCTCAAGCTGGCTCTTTTGTGCTTGGGAAGAGATACAGGAAAGGCAAATCTATCTGGGAACTTTTACTACCTGTACGTGCTACAGGCAGAGGCTGCCTGTTTGGGAATGTTACAGTGTGGCTATAGCACTTCAACAGATTTAGGGCACAAAAGTTCTACGTAGGAGCCCCTGAGGAGACACACTATATTCCCCAAAATGAATGAGAAGTCAAGGATATAGTTTGTGTTCCCCATCCCTGCAGATTTTGCTGCTCTGAGTATAATTTCATACTCATTTAAGTGGGGGGAGTAGGATTACGCAAAATATGATTAAACATTAGAAATGGAAAAGAGCAATTAGGATCAATCAGATTGCATGCATCTTTAGAAACCTGAAGCCACACAGGACACCATAGTGTGATGTTCCGTACAGACACAAGGTCCCTACCTCTCAGGACTGAGCAGTTGAGCTTCAAACTGGAGACAACAGACCAGAACAGTCCAACTACACAGAACAACAACTCAAGCATCATGACAGATAGTTTCAAGGAGTATAATGGAGCACTTGACGGACAGTGTAAGATGACAAGCTTACTGATGTTCTGGAGAAAGCCTGCCTGGGAGAAAGATGCAGGGGGGCAGAAAGTGTGGAAATCCCTGCCTAACTGAGCCATGGCATTAGCAAATGCAGTGCATACATTTGTTATAGCTGTGTAGCCTCTCTGAAGGACACCTGAACTAGCTTTTTGTTGCCCTAATCAGTTCACCTGATCAAAAAAAAAAGTGGTTGGATGAAGGGAAGGAGGGAAGAGAGAGGAAAGAGAAGAAAGAAAAGCCACACCTGCTGTGTAATGAGAGCCATGCCATGGGCTGGTTGGAAATGTGGGAGCATATTGCTAGCACACGCTACTCTCCACTTTGAAGCAATCCCATTTTTTTCCTCTCTGGCTCAGATCAAGGCTGGATAGCGAAAGGAACCTTTGCAGAAATGCAGTGTTTTCCCTGTCTTACAACCAGGAACATATGTAGCTCTGCATCTGAATAGTGCCAGTCAACAAAGTCTGACTTGTCAGTATATTCTCCCTGGAATTGCTTTTGTTCAGCCCTGTTCAGGATCCTGCCTGGTGCCCACTGACTTGATGCTGAGTGGCAAATGTGGTAGATGAAGCATGTTGCATTTACAGCTTGAGACATGGCAGAAAATAAAGAGGTTTTCTACTTAGGAAAGATTTTTACCTTGTGCAGGACGGAAGGACATTCTGATCAGTTTCACAACATCTTCAGGCACACAGGGGACTGTTTTTGACTCTTAGCACTTCTGCCCTCAGAGCTGGAGGCCACTCTTGACCCATAGGAGCCCTTTTTAGTCTCCAGTTGTTGATTAAGCTAGGATGGACTCTTCCCTCCCAGTTTTCTTAGCAACCACACGTTTATTGCACACTTATTATGAAAAGAGCAAAGACTGGTCATGGTGAGGAGATTCTTGTGAGAAAGAGGTGATGTGTGAACGACAAAAGAAATAACAAAATATGTCTACACAGCTCATATGGAGTATGCAAACTTTTTGACTGTCCCAGACAGATCCCCTTGAAGCAATTTCCTGATGTAAATTAGCTTCCCTTGAAACATCCAGAAAAAATTTCAATCTGCTACAGGGAAACTGAAATACTTCTCATAGATGAAGAGTAATAATGGAAATATAAACAGAAAAACCCTACGAACTATAGGTGAGTATCGGGGACAGGAAAAATGTGGCTGTAGAGAGAGGTTATAGATGAACTGATTACAGGAAGGAGATTTGTTTGTTTCTCAGGTTTACTATCACAAGTTTCTTTCTACAAAGGAGAGTTTAAATTGCACAGAGTATTATTTTGCAACCATAGTAAGAATATGTAATATCATAATATCCAGAGTGGTTCTGTAGCAGTAAACAAACAGAAATGAGGGAAAGAATGATCCTCAAAGACGATCAAAACCCTGAACCAAAAAAAATGTGCCTTGGTTCCGTATTTGCTAGGAAGTTCCTTTATCCGGACCCCAGTGCTAACAGAAGTTTTTCACCCTATATATCTACTATTGTATGCAACAGGCTCTGTGTGGGGTACTCTGGATTTCTAGGTGTGTCCCTCCTCTGTCCTTCCCCTTCCCTGTCTTCACCCCTGTGCCTGTCCAGATGGGGACCAGGTGGAGCACACTGTAGATCCTTCTTTTCCCATACATCTGAATTCCCTCTCAGTGAACACTAGGATGCAGGAAGGGTGAAAAAATTGTACATCAGAACGTTATTGCTATATATGGCTACAATGTGGCCACAGTACATTTTGGGATCTGAAAAGTCTCTGGTCCCATAATTTTAGACACACCCAGAGGGTACAAGTTACTTGATAAGAGCTTTCAAAAATTAGGGATTAAACTGTGTTTCTTACTGCCCCCCTCTGTAAAACAGGAATAATACTTTACAGCAAAGCAAGGAATGCTGACAACATCATGGTTTTCCATGATCAGACAAGTTCACCGAGAGAATAATTATTTGTCTGTAAGCACTTGATTCGCAGGTGGCTTCAAAATTATCAGTGAAAGGTTGTGTTAATATTCTGCACACCTAAAAAGTTAAATGGCTGCTGTTACAATTACAAGGGCAAAGGAAGCCTATGGAAAATTGGTAGGTAAATGTCTGGCTGAGTTTTCTGGTAATTAAAGCATGTAATTTATTAAAACAACAAAACCTAGTGAACTGATCCAAGACCATCTGGCCACAGTAACAATAAGAATATATTCATAGTATTGCATCATCTGAGTAATAAACATACCTGAACAAACATTTTGAAAGAAAGATAAGCCCATCAAATGTAAGTCTTTGTGCAAGCAAAATGAGGACCCTAGTTCTCAGTCAGAACTGGGCCTCCAGATGCTTTGACAATATAAAAAAATAGCAGTAAGTAAAGGGAATGAAAAGTCGTTGAGGACTAAACAGCAAGTGTTAACATATTTTAAACTGTTGACTAACATACATCTATGACTAAATAAAGCATATATTGATTTCTCAGTTACTCAAGTTTTGCCCTGTTTAAACAGTATTTTATTATTTTGACTCTTCCTCCACAGACTTCTGTCAGACACAGAATAAACAGTGATCGAAATATGCACTGGAATGCTTTCCTTTGAAAAATGAAAAAAAAGGAAAAACATCTTTCTCCTATGACAGTGTTTGAATTTTAATGTAAAATGCATTCTGAGCTAATCATCTCTTACACACGCTTGTTCCTGCCTTGAGAGATGACAGCCTTTAAAATCTGCTATGGAGCAGTTCAGGCTTTTCTTTCTGGCTCTGCATTGCTTCTGCAATATGTGCTGACATCACTGCTACTTAGGGGAGCATAAGGTGTCTACCTTAGTTTAGGGGTGAGCTGTGGAAACAGTAAGTGCTGACAGCTGGGCCTCAAAGGTGGAGGAGGAATTGATGTTAAAACCACCTTTGAAAGAACAAAATGGATAAGCAAGAATAGCAAATAATTAACCAGACGCTAAAGGAGATTCTTTCTGTACTCAGAAATTCACATTAGCTGTATCCACATTAGCAGCTGCAAGACAGCAAGGCTATGCCTATGCTAGTAAATTAAATGTGCTCACGATCTCACTGAGACCCACTGTGACTAACCATTTTGTTAAACTCTCTTATCTCCAAAAACAGGGTGGCTGCTTCTAAATTGCTTATTGCAAATGGTCCCTGGCTGATAACTACACAATATCTAGGAACTGTAGGGATGGCTGCACAAGGTCAAGCATCTGAAGATCCTTCTAACAGGACCTCTTGGCAGGGATACTTCTTCCAGTTTAATAGTCTGGATGCTCAAATTCTAGTTTCAGGGGACATTCCAAGTTTACTTCACCAGTAAAGGGAGGACAGTGCGTTTGTCTACTAACATAAATAAATGGGTTGAAGTCAAGAGAATAACTCATAATAGTGAAGTATGAGAAGTATGAGAGCTAGTATGTTGTGCTATATATGTAAAACTACAATATGATTAGCAATTATTACAACATCAGTCTTTGTTACTCATACGTATTTGTTCTGTGAAGCCACGGACCTCCAAAGATTTGAGAGGATCTGGTGGCTATTTATATGCAGAGTTACTTGCATACTTCAGGGTTTGACATACTGTGGCCGAGACAAAGAGAGACAGTAAAAGCCACCAGGAATGCACATAAAAACATTTCGTTTCTTTCTTCTGGCAACTGAAATTTATATTATATTTCTATTAGTGCTTCACTGTGTCCTGATTCAGAAAATTAGTACTGAGTCGTTCAGTTTTGGGAAAGTAAGGCACTCACCACAAGATAGGAGATGCGTGGATTGTTGATAGTAGCTGCATTTTAAAGCTAGCATGGTTTTATTGTGTTTTTCTCCAACAAAGCTTTTTAATTCACCTATTTTATCAGTATATTTTATAGTTTCAGTGATGGACTTAACATGCAGTGATCTGCTAAGACCTAACCAATGTGGGGTTAAGGAAAAGATGTACAAGATTATAGGAAGTTCTTGTTCAAATACAAAGGATAATTTTCATTAACGTTATCTTAAAATCAAGCCTTCTATCCATTGTTATTGACTCTCACTTCCTGGTCACATGGGATCCAGTTCTACATTACAGGCTTGCAGCAAAGGAAACAAAGCAAGAGAACAGGTAAGAGTGAGAGGCAAAATTAGTATGTATTTTTAATTCTCTTGAGTAATCAAATATTTCCATATGCCACAGCAAATGAAACCTGGTTTCCAATTCATTTTTCCTCTGACGGGATCCTCTGGTGGCGACACCTCTGAGTAAAAGTTTTCATGAAGTTGGGACACACACTATTGCTCTCTTATGTATATTCTTTGGTGCCTAACATGGCTTAGGTTGATGGTACACATTTTCTTCCGTATATGGCTGTAGGCTTTCGCTCTGCTATATGTAGCTGTCTGTTTTCATGAAATATGTAGGGACCCAGGATGTTTGAAACCACTAGCTTTAAGTGAAACTGGGCTGAAAACAGCCACGAGTTATTTGCAAAGGGCGGACAGACAGACACACAAGAGCACATATGGTCAGAGCATGACTGCATCATTGTAATTTCCATAGAAGCTAAAAATAAATAAACACAAAAGTGTCATTTCAGTGCACAGTGTCTGCCTTAATTGTAAAAGTTCAGCTGGGCTAGAAACCGCATTAACCACATTTTAATGCTAAGCATATCTGAAGGCTCATGCTGCAGGCCTAAGGCAGGCATGTTCTCAGAACACAGGCACCACACCAGGCACTGAATGCAGCCACAACAAATCATCTTCCTTTGCACAACTAGACCCTGAAATGGGGTGCAAAGACCATGCACACTGTGGCATAAGTGTAGAAGAGCAGAAAATGCAACCACCATCCCAAATGAAAATATGGAAGGAAGCTCTGCTGCATCAGTGGTCACTCAGACCTGCTTCTTTCACCCCTGCCAAGAAAATCAGGACACCTCATCTTCAGAAATCGCTGGCCATGTTACTGAAGCACGTATGCTTCCCAAATTCTGTCAGGAAGCACACACATCCTCTTTCCAGATCTTGGTAACACAGAAAAATAGAAATTGAATCATTCTGTGAGGAATAATCTGGAGTCTGGTGTTCCTGTGGCTCCATTATATCTTAACAATAGCTCAGGAACAGATGCTGTTGGTAGGAACTCGGCATATATACTGCATGGAGGCATTTTCACTGAGGCAATTCGACTCCAGTATGAAGGTTGTTGGAAAGCTCATCTTACTGGTGTGTGGGAGGGGAAGAAAGGTATACACCATGGCTTCTACAAAATCACAGTGGGTCTCAACTGCTCTGAGTGGATCTTGTTGCCTGGGTGTCTGGGGTTCAGGGACAGAGTTAATTGTTTTTCTGTTTGAGGACTGTTGATGACTTTGTAGATTATAATCACTCAAACTGGATCTGCTGCTCCCCAAGGGCAAAAAAGCTCTCCTTTCGGCTTGATTATTGGCCAGAAAAAACCGCTTTTGTTTGGGGAATAGGGAAGGGCCAGAGCTGCAACCTAGGAAAAACAGATACCTTGTGAATCTCTTGGCTTATAAAGGCTAGCAGAGCAACAAAGGAATTGCTAGACTGCTGCTCAAAGAGAGGAAGTTCTCAAGTAGGTATTCTGTCATTTAAGTGACATTCTGCCCTGCTGAATGCAGGCTTCATCACAGCATTTCCTACTATTGTTTCCTACCATCTGGATTACTGCAGCTCCCCTCCAGGGGTCTGGAGATACAGATTCTCCAAAAGCTTTAAGCACGTAATTAGATTGCTCCCATAGCAAGCAGAATTTCCCAGAGGGGAAGCACATTGCACCGCTGTTCCACAACTTGCCCAAGCTGCCAGCAAGAGCCAAGAACAAAGCTGGTTCTTGAATCTACAAGGATCTGCAAATTCATTTGGCCCATAATGTGTAGCAATTAAAGTTTGGCAGGGCTCTGACTCAGGACTTCCATGCATTTAATAACGTGCTTTGGATAGCAAAATCCAAGAAGAGCTGGGCTGCAATTTGGCAGGAAACAGCCAACCTAGCAACTCATTGTCTGCTCCCACCTCCCACCACACCCTCCTGTTCCCAGCTAGGCCTCCTGCCCCTTCCCTGGAATTGCTTGCTGTGGTGCTCATCTGAGCAAGCCAGCTGACCAAAACAGCTGACTCAGCTCCTAAGCCCAGTGGACCACTGACTTTTTTGCTGGCTTTGTTTTCTGATGTGATTGGTAAGACAGACTGACCCACTCGCAAACTAAGTGCAAGATGAATGCTGGAGTTGGTGCAAGGCAAGCATTAATGGCATGTGCCTGTGAGGGGGAAATG